>NC_134365.1:168373676-168677276 GCF_035582795.1 Mycteria americana | reverse complement strand
GACGGAAATCACAGGAGAATCACACATTATCAGTGAAGTGAGTCATGGCTGATGGAGACATAAAATAAATGTATGACAAAGCTGAACCAGGAATTGTTAAAGTACGTGGGTTTACTCCTATTATTTGTGTGGATATTAAACCAAGAAAAAAAATAGCCATGTATTTTTAATAGTTATGAGTTTTATATTCTCTTTCTTAACCAAAAAAGAAAATAATTTACTAGTTGCTGGGTTTCAAATGTACCCTAATATTTCCTTAGTAAACCTATCAAATATGTAATCAGTAACTGAATTCCTCCAATAAAAGAATTAAAAAGGATACTGTTAAGAGAGGTCATAGGACAAGTTATATTTGATAACAAAAACTATGGAAGTTTTTCTTTGGACTATAAGTTCTTCAGTATTTTTCAGTGGGGCTAGTATTAACATATTTTCAATAAGAACATATCCACAAGTAAATATACCATCAAATTCCTTGCAAATATCCCCTTGCTGTGTCTCACTCAGTGCCATGGCATTTCTCTTCCAACATCCCAAAAGAGGAAAAAACGAGGAACTGGTTTCTCATCAGTAAAACCAGGGAAATTATACTTTGTGAGTAAGTTGCTGCTAAGGTCCCCACATGACTACCATAATAAATGCTTCAGCTTAATGCTTCTGACCTCCCTCTCTCACCACATTTAAGATATTTCTTTCTTAAGGCGTTGTGCAAAGAGGTCCCAGGTGGCAGAAATAACCTAGGATACTTGATTCCAACTGTATGTTTTATGAGTAGTTGACTTTTTTTGTTTGTGTCTTCTAGATAAAAAAATATCCCTTGTATTCTGCTTTTGTTTCATATTAGCCATCAAAAACGTCTTTCTGATTTCATACACAATTATTTACATAGGCAATTTTTTAATGAATTGCATCTGGAATTTCAAAGGGACAATTGAAATGAATGAAGCCAAATTGAACTAATTGGAAGGGCAAAAATGTTATTTCACTGCATACCTTTAATCATAAGTGAAAGCTTTACCTATCAGAATACAGATTCAATGGATGCTGAAGCCATAAAGTCTAAACAGTCTTGAGAGACCCTGCGTTACACACAGAGGCCTCCTGAATTTGCCTGATAGTTTATAATTAAATATTTTTTATTAGGAAAATTACATCATGATCTACTTAGAAGTGATTTAAATGTTTCTCAAGAGAAGCTAATCACCTAATTACATCCTTACATTTTCTTTCAAATAATTCAATAATTCTAAGTTAAGCTTTTTTCTGGGTTGAAAATTAGTAAATAATTTTGTATTATTAATAAAATACAGATAGAATTATCTAATTTACTCACAACTGGTTACTCTTACAATCTTTGATCATACTGCATCACTCAGAACAACCCGCTTAGTTTCTTCACACGTGTCCCTTATATTAGTGTCAGACTGTTGCTACAGAGGAATGGGAAAAAGCATGAAGAAGTAACACCTTATAAGATTTCTGTGTATTCTAAAGATCTGTTTGGGTTAAAAAAAATGCTATTGATGTTAATTCATAGAGACTTCTTAATTAGTATGAAGGCAGTCTCTATGTAAACAGAACACATATCATATCATAAAGTTATTTAGTGCATCACAAACTGTGGTTCCTCAGGTTCAGAGGTGCTTTCCACAAATAGCTGTATCCCATAGTTTTTTTCAGTTTTGAAGGTCAATCAAATTTTTCTCTATTTATTCCTGTGATACTAAGTCTCAGATTAATCCAAATACCTTCTCTGGTAGTAAATTTTTTGTGTGAGAAATATGCCGCCTTATGTGTCATATCACTCAGAATCAATTTCATCATTTGCTAAATTTCAGAGCAATAGATTATCAGTTTGCAGTAATGGAAGAAAATATCTAAAAGTAAAAAATAACAAAAGTGTGATTGAAAATATGTTTTTAACAGTTCATTTTTTACTTTTCCAGTGTCTCTACATCTCTATTAGATTAAGCCAGAATTTCCATCTGGGGTGCAGCTCCAGTTTTTAAACACCTCAGTTTATTTATCTGACTACAGGTGTTTACATGTGAAATAGGCCATCTGAGCTCACACTGAGTTTAATAGAAATCTGATCTAAATCTACTTGTGTCCACACACAGGTGTCTAGTAACATTTGATAAGACTTAGAGCTTAAAATGTATGCACAAAATAGAAGCAGATATGACAAAAGACTTAAGGGATACCCATGTGCTTCTGGAGTGACAGCTTGATGCCAGTCCTGATTTGCTGGAGTATCTCAAGCAAAGTTCTTGAGGCCTAAGTGTGTACAACTACATTGAAGATTCTTTGTTAAAGAGAGTTTTGGGTTACTCTGATCATCGCTAGGAAAATGTTACTATCATAAAGCAAAAGGATACCCTTTTCAAACTTTCCTGGCTTCAGCTGGGATATAATTAATTTTCTTCCTAGTAGCTGGTATAGTGCTGTGTTTAGGATTTTAGCATGAGAATAATGTTGATACCACACTGATGTTTTAGTTGTTGCTAAGTAATGTTTACATCAGTCAAGGACTTTTCAGCTTCTCATGCTCTGCCAGGCACACAAGAAACTGGGATGGGGCACAGCCAAGATAGTTGATCCAAACTGACCAAAGGGCTTTTCCATACCATATGACGTCATGCTCAGTATATAAACTGAGAGGGGTTGGCCACGGGGTAGTGATTGCTGCTCACGGACTGGCTGGGCGACAGTCGGCGTGTGGTGAGCAGTTGTATACCTTGTTTTTTCCTGGGTTTTGTTCCTCTCTCACTCTCTTGTTGTTTTCCTTCTCATTACAATTGTGTGTGTGTGTGTGTGTGTGTGTGTGTGTGTGTGTGTAAATTATTAAACTGTTCTTTTCTCAACCCACGAGTTTTCTTACTTTTGCTATTTGTCCTGGTTTCGGCTGGGATAGAGTTAGTTTTCTTTCTAGTAGCCGGTATAGTGCTGTGCTTTGGATTTTAGTATAAGAATAATATTGATAACACGCTGATGTTTTGGCTGTCGCTAAGCGGTGTTTACATTGGTCAAGGATTTTCCCCCCCTTCAGCTCCCCATGCTCTGCCAGGTGCCCAAGAAATGGGAGGGGGCACAGCCAGGATAGTTGATCCAAACTGACCAAAGGGCTATTCCATACTATATGATGTCATGCCCAGTATATAAACTGGGGGGAGTTGGCCGGGGGGCAGGGATCATTGCTCGGGGACTGGCTGGCTGTCGGTTGGCGGGTGGTGAGCGGTTGTAATTTTTTTTATATATATATATATATTCCCCCCCCCCCCCTTTTTCCCTCCCTTGGGTTTTGTTCCTCTCTCTCTCTCATTGTTTTTTTTCCCTCTCATTATAATTCATTATTATTATTACTATTATTTTGTTCCAATTATTAAACTGTTATTATCTCAACCCACGAGTTTTCTTACTTTTGCTCTTTCGATTCTCTCCCCCATCCCATCGGGGGGGGAGTGAGCGAGCGGCTGCGTGGTGCTTGGCTGCCGGCTGGGGCTAAACCACGACACTATTTCAATTCTCTTCCCCATCCCACCAGGGGGGAGGATGAGTGAGTGGCTGTGTGGTACTTAATTGCTGACTGGGGCTAAACCACAACACAAACCCAAGCTGAGATTCTTGAATTTTGTTTATTTTCTTTTATGCTTAAGAAAATCTTTCCCTATTTCCAATAATATCGGGTTGATACAACATGATAAGGCAGAAGGTATTACGTCCTACCCTTAATTCTTGGCTTCAGATTATTCATTTCTATTACAGTCTGAAGGCATGCTGCTAAAATTTTATGAAAATTGAGATTAAAACTAGGGAATCTGCAAATGTATTACTAGATTTGTAATTAGAATTATTCTTTAAGACCCTTAGAAAGATGAAGTGTGGTAACCAAACTGTTGAAATTAACCACTGGGTTAAGAACTGGCTGGATGGCCGGGCCCAAAGAGTGGTGGTGAATGGAGTTTACTCCAGTTGGCGGCCGGTCACAAGCGGTGTTCCCCAGGGCTCTGTGTTGGGGCCAGTCCTGTTTAATATCTTTATCAATGATCTGGACGAAGGGATCGAGTGCACCCTCAGTAAGTTTGCAGATGACACCAACTTGTGCGGGAGTGTTGATCTGCTTGAGGGGAGGAAGGCTCTGAAGAGGGACCTGGACAGGCTGGATCGATGGGCTGAGGTCAACTGTATGAGGTTCAACAAGGCTAAGTGCAAGGTCCTGCACTTGGGCCACAGCAACCCCATGCAACGCTACAGGCTGGGGGAAGAGTGGTTGGAAAGCTGCACTTTGGAAAAGGACCTGGGTGCGTTGGTTGACAGCTGGCTGAATATGAGCCAGCAGTGTGCCCAGGTGGCCAAGAAAGCCAATGGCATCCTGGCTTGTATCAAAAATAGTGTGTCCAGCAGGAGTAGGGAAGTGATCGTGGCCCTGTACTCGGCACTGGTGAGGCCGCACCTCGAATCCTGTGTTCAGTTTTGGGCCCCCCACTACAAGAGAGACATTGAGGTGCTGGAGCAAGTCCAGAGAAAGGCAACAAAGCTGGTGAAGGGTCTAGAGCAGAAGTCTTATGAGGAATGGCTGAGGGAGCTGGGGTTGTTTAGCCTGGAGAAAAGGAAGCTGAGGGGAGACCTTATTGTTCTCTTCAACTACCTGAAAGGAGGTTGTAGAGAGGTGGGTGTCGGTCTCTTCTCCCAGGTAACAAGTGATAGGATGAGAGGAAACGGCCTCAAGTTGAGCCAGGGGAGGTTTAGACTGGATATTAGGAAATTTTTCTTCACTGAGAGGGTTATCAAGCATTGGAACAGGCTGCCCAGGGAAGTGGTTGAGTTGCCATCCCTGGAGGTATTTAACGGACGTTTGGATGAGGTGCTTAGGGACATGGTATAGTGGTGGTCTTGGTAGTGTTAGGTTTACGGTTGGACTCGATGATCTTAAAGGTCTTTTCCAATCTATACGATTCTGTGATTCTGTGATTCTGTGAAATTTGGAATAGGATATTTTTTGGGTCAGAATTCTGTAACTTCCCACTTTTATAGACCCTTGTTTTTATAGGATCTCTGGTTGAAAATAATCATCAAATAGTGTAATACTGTCTAATGTCTGCACATCACTAATTTAGCAGTCACAATATGAGGGACTCACACAATGTATATTATGCTTTCTGTTGTAAAATCACTATTTGCATATGATTTTTTTAATTTAACTTTCTAGAAGCCTGAAACTAAGAAATTAGTTTTCTCTCTTGGTAGGACTTTCTATCCATGCCTTCAATGGCTTCTCCTTCAAATAAGGAAGGAAGAAATTTTTTAAGAAGTTGCTACCCCTTCTTGTGGTTTAACCCCTCTAGTTAGCTAAGCACCACACAGCCGCTCACTCACTTCCCCACACTGGGATGGGGAAGAGAATCAGAAGGGTAAAAGTGAGAAACCTCATGGGTTGAAATAAAGACAGTTTAATAGATAAAACAAAGCTGTGAGCACAAGCAAAACGAAATACATTCACTACTGCCCAATCGGAAGAAGTGCTTAGCCATTTCCAGGAAAGCAGTGCTCCATCACAGGTAACGGCTACTTGGGTAACCCAAGTAACTTGGTGTGGAATATCCCTTTGGTCAGTTGGGGTCAACTGTCCTGGAGGTGTCCCCTCCCAAATTCTTGTGCACCCACAACCTACTAGCTCGCAGGGCAGCATGAGAAACAGAAAAGTTCTTGACTGCGTGTAAGCACTGCTCAGAATAGCTAATACGTCACTGTGTTATCAATGCTGTTTTGGTCACAAATCCAAAACACAGCCTCGTATGTGGTGCTGTGAAGAAAAGTAACTGTATCCCAGCCAAAACCAGTACACTCCTAGACTTTCAATAAATTGCCAAGGTTTATAAGAGATAAATGAACTTTCCAAATAAAATTGAATTAAATAAAATATCCATTTCTTGATTTTTTTTCAATAACTGTGTCATCTTTTCTATTACCTTTTGAAAAAAAGAAGGAGCTACAGACTTATGAAAAAATATGTTGTATAGGATCTTATGAGAAGAAGAGTTAGAAACTCCATTTTGAATGTGGACGTGGTTATTTGTTTTACCTAAACTGGTATGTCCAGTATTATTTCAAACTAGATTTCCTGGTTTCCACTGCAATCAGAATTCTTTTGTCTCTTTAACCTGAAGGCTTTTTTGACACATTAATCTTGAACCACTGCAACTAGGCAGCTTCAAAGTCTTGACTTTGGATTCTCAACCTCATTGAAACATTTACATTGAATCATAAACTAGAACATCAGAGAAACAAATGAGAGAAACAATTATTTATTAGACCTTCTGTGATTTTAAAACTTCTCCTGCACCGTCTCCAAAAAACCCTCAAAGCACATTAATTCATATTAGCATGGAATATTTGTATTTCAGTGGAAACACTGAAATCCACTGTTTATATTGTAGGCAGTTGTATTAGTTTCTGTACAAATATGTAGGAGGAAAAATCAACCTATCAGTGAAATTTGCCATTTGAATTGTCAATGCAGAGATTCAGTCGTAGGCATGTATCGTCAGAAATACTTATTTTAAGTATTCCTGATGTAGACTGGTGCAAGCCACTACTTTCTACAGCTTCAACCCACAAACAAGTTTACTAGCTGCCTAAATCTTTCCGGTCAATAAAGAAACTAATTTTAGCAATGTGAGCTAGTGGTTTTACTGTAATGCCCATTAGGACTTCTTCAAGGACTTTGAGTTCATTTCATAGAGGATTGGAAAAGGTATCAGAGAACAATAACTTTTACAAGCAACAGACATGAACTGTATTCAAATGAATAACCTAATGTCTTCCTCCCCCCCAACAATCTGTTTAAGTAATAACATTTGGTTTGACAGTGATAACCCTGAAATAAGAACTTGTCTGTAAGACAGAAATGTGATGGGAAAATGCCTAAATTTCTACTAAATTTTTACTTTCATTTAACACACTGTAAATAGGAATGATGAACAAAAATATTTCATCAAATACTTAAGACAGAATTCTGTAATGCTGTAATGTGTTCGATAATATGCAGGATACTGTAATACATTGAGTTTATGTGGAACTGGCACATAATTCAGACATGATTTACGTTTTCAAATATTTACTTGGAGTATTGTGGAGGTATGATATACAAACTACAGAAACCATTAATCAGGCTACTTGGTTCTGAACACTGATATTAGCTCATTAATTTTCCTGCAATTTAAATGTGTTTCCACTAAGCCAAAATTTTACCATTAGCATTAAGTGTGAGTCAAAAGGTTGATATTACAACTTCACTTACATTGTGTTCTGTGAATGTTCAATCTGCAAGCTATTAAGCTGAGGTATACCAATCAGTTAAAAATCATGTACATTCCAAGTCCTGGCTGGGTGCATTTGATTGCAATCAAGAATCATCTGATCATCTAACCAAGAGTGTTGGAAATAAAATATACTTTTAATTATGTGATATCTCACTTAAAGGATGTATAGTTCTGTATTCCTTCATTCTGAGGGTTTTGGGTTGCAGTCTGGTTGTTTTCCTACTCATGTAATGATCCCTGAACAAAAAATATATTATGTCCATAAATACATCTGTATATCATACATAAATGTCACAATACACACAAGCATACCATCCTATAAATACCACATCTTAATATATATAGTATTACACACAAAATCACCCACATTTAGAGTTCATTTTAATAAGAATTGAATAAAAAATTAGTTAATTTATAAATAATATACATTTCTGGTTTTTTAAGTCATTCTATGGCTAACCAAAACTTACATACTCTGTGCTTTAGTCAATTCTTCCTGCTTGTTTCTTAAATTCTGATTTAGAAACTTTTAATAAAGAATAAAATACATTTCAGACATGTTTTAACATTAGTTTATACAAATCCTGATAATTTTTATGCCTTTTTAAGGCATAGAAATAGCAATACAAAAATATTTAAATAAAATATATTTTTAGTATACAGACATCATTTGATGTTAATTTTACTCCCTATTTTGTCTTCCTGACTTTGATGTGCAGATTTCTGTTATTTTAAACACTTGTTATATAAAAAGGATATTTTTACATCACAGCTGTCCCTCTCATCTGTAATGATGCTGTCCTAATCTGAATAAGATTTCTATATGCTTATCATTAGGAAAATGAATTCTTATAATAAAATACTGTATTAATATCTGTCTTCCTTTAAAGAAGGGTAACAAAACTACTGTTTCATGGATATTTTTATTCATGTATTATCAAGCAATAATAGAAGCTACTCAGAGATGACACCACTTTTTATTTCTGTAACAAATGCATTTCAGAAAGAAAAGGGAATTCATAAAAGGGAAACTGTTTAGTCCAGGAGGAACTAGGATCTGACTGTGAAAACTCTGCAAATATTCTCAGTAAAAACAGAGACAGCACTTGTTTCCCTGATCAATTATTTTTATAGGTCGGTTAAGATAAAGCTTTCGTTTCTTTTAGGCATTAGACATGTGGCACAGAGTGCTATTAATACAGTATGTTGCTCAAAATAAAAGGCATGTAAACCCACTTTTGGATTATTATCCAGCTTGCATATATATTTTTTATCCAAGCAAACCACATTCTACTCCTCTTACAAGCCATTCTCTCAATTTCTTCCAAAAGATGGACTTTGACTATACAAAGAATATATTGTAGAATTGATCCTTCTTTTTGAGGGGAATAAGAAAACATGGAACTCTTCTCCTACCACCAAAGCTTGAACTGTGCTGTTAGTTAGATAGACACCTGAAGACTAAAGAACAAAAGGCGTGTTTTCAGGCGGAAAGTCTTTCCCCTCTGTAGCATTCCTATCCTACTATGGATTAATCTCAGAAGTATTTACCTTTATTAACCGCAGCAGGATATTGGGTGACTAGCAATGTAGTAGATGGCCAGACACATGAAGAAAGGAAAGAAAACCCCTCCTAAACAGAAGACAAGCTTTCAGAAACATTCATTGTAATATGAGAGATTGATTTTGAGGTTTTGTATACTAGATTTAAAATAAACATTTTTAGCCTTCATTTTTAAACCCTAGAATTTTCAAGAAAGAAATCACTGTTGCCAATAACACCTCCAAGTGATCCTTTATCTTCCAGGTCAGAACACTAACATGTTCAATCTCCCCCTGCCAAAATCATTAAATGTACGAAGTCTGAGGGTTAAAAATGCTTATAGAAGGAAGGAAAAGTGGGTATATGATGATACAGGAGTAAAAAGGATGACTTTTTTCAAGTCTGTTGTATAAGCTTTCTATTTTAAGCAAACTTATAGTCAAGAAAAGTAGCTTGATGTGCAAGATATCACACATGGTTTTGGTTCATTGTGACATATCACCTTTCCATCACATCAATTACTGTATTTCAAAGTGAACAAAACAACACTTTTCAAAGAAGCATTGTGATCCCTAATTATGAATATTTTAAAATAATTTTTAATGTTTTTGCACATACTATTTTACTGTTCCTGTTTCTAAATAACTTGCTAGCTAAATCTGTTTTATCTAGCTAATATGATTAAGGATTCTTGATAGACACTGTAGAAAATTCAGGTAGTACAGCAGTAGAGGCAGAGGGAATTATCTTATTAAATCTTCCATTAGTTTTGTTACGCATGCTGCTATAAAGTAATCATATCCATGTTCTCCATTACATTTATCAACTATGCATATCACCCAGTAAAATTCCCTGAACTGTATCTCCAGCAAGTGGTGTAGCAAAGAAAGAAATGGATCACTGTAAATGTAAAAGATGATGATGGAAAACAGACAACTTGAAAAATCATTTGCTGTAACTTCATATCTTCATGGATATTTTAAGTAAACCTGTAGTTGAGTTACTGCCAAAAGAAGCAGATTTTCTTTCCTTATCCCAGGGTGGTAAACTAAAAAAAAAAAAGTTTGTGCTCTGATCACAGGACCAATACACATTGGAATTACCTTCTATACATGTGCATGTTTTCTTGGATTAGTTTTGTTCCATACAAATGCCTGCTTTTCTTCACTGTCTGCAAAGGAAGTCTAGGATGACTAAGTCAGAGGTAGAAGTCCAAATTACAAACTTCTTCATTTGGTCAGATGACTCTCATCGATAATGTCTGGAGACAGCCCTAGGGTTTTTTGCACCTTAGCACTTCATGAAAGGAAGTCACTGGGTTCTTGACAGTTGACTGGTAGTCAACCATCAAGTGGATTGACAGCAGCCCTCTATCGAGTGGAAACCATTATAGACTGCCGTTAAAATTTCTGAATTGAAGTAAATAAGTAATTGCAGTCCCCAGATGAGACATTAAAACAGTTTGGGCCTAAGCAAATTACATTTATTTATTTTCTTCCCTCTTTTGAGACAGCACTGATGCAGCATAATATTTCATCCTGTCTACCTAATACTGTTTTGTGGCTTGTCCCTCAAAATTTGCCTTGTACAGAAACCATTAAGCTGGTGCAGAAGAGGACATAAGACCAAAAGTTAAAGTTAAGTAGAACCACTGGGGTTTTTTACTCCTCCCTCCCCCACGCCCAACAAGAAAACATGAAGTACTGAAATATATCTTGAGGTTTCCAGCTGACAGTAATGTAATGCAAATATGATACTGTATTTTTCCGTTTGTTCATCATTAATCTAGATTAATCAAATCATGGTTTGTTTGCTTTATTTGGGAATCAGAGAATACAATTAGCATATAAGAACATATGAAAGTAAAAAGAAGTCACCAATGTTTTTAGTACCAAGCCAAGAAGATGCCATGTGAATGGACTTCTTCGACACAATGTTTCTTAATTTCTTCCAAGTAAACTCATATCTTCAAAGCTAATTTTCAGTGTGTTTGATGCTAAAACATTACTAAATCATAAAAATAATTCTGAAGTCTTTCGCAACTTTTCTCCCCCTATTTTTATTTTATTTTTATATTTTATGTAGTACATGGCCATTTGAAAAGTTTAGTAAGCTTAAAAGAGATTATTTCTCATTTGACCTTAGGACACTTTTTCAGTTTATTACAGACCTGTACATATCTTTATCTAGAAAGATTCGTCTGCTGTTGTGTTTTGGAAAAATTTTAATAACATGAACACATGGTATTTATTAAGCAAAGATAATAGTGATAATAGCATGAAAAAGAGATTACTCAACAGAGATTACTCACAGCAAAATTAACACTCTTAACTAGCTGGTTTTTAACTATTCTTTTTCACATATCTGTTTATAGATTAAGGTGAAAATCCAGCAAATCCCTGAAGTATGTGTTTAACTTCAGCCATACATCATGTTTTAAATACATCCTTAAGTATTTTAACTCAGGATAAACAACAACAACAAAAAGATTATTGAAAAATAAAGACTATTAGGTAATACAATTCAAAATATTAAAATTATTTTAGTGAATGTAAGAGTTTTTCAAAATGTTCAATAAGCCAATTAATTTTCAGTGCACATAACCTTTAAAAAGTAAACCTTTATGATCTTTTACATTTCAATTTTAATCAATTTCTTCACCAAAACCCATGCAATTTCAAAAAAGTAACAACTTGCAGATAACACTTGAAATTTTATTAAGTGTTTTGCTAACGTGATACTTCAGCTTCTAAATATACATGGTATTTAATCTTTCACAAATTATTGACAATGTATTTGCTGAAACATTGAAACACTTTAAAAGACATTAATGTTTTTAATTGGCAATCACTATTCAGCATCTACTTAAAGTGAATATTATTAAAAGGTAATAATATGTAACCTTTCACTGGTTCCATTTGAACATAAGGAAAAAATCTATTGTGAGGGTGACTGAGGACTTCTACAGGTTTCCCAGAGAGGTTATGGAAACACCACCCTTGGAGGTACTCTAAAGCTGTCTGGACATAATTCTGCGCAACCAGCCCTAGGTGACCCTGCTTGAGCAGATGATTGGACAAGATGACCTTCAGAGCTCCCGTCCAACCTCAACCATTGTGTGATTCTGGGATTCTGCGATACTCCATGACAGAGTTAAAAACAACTCTGTTTCTTGAACTGTACTTTTTCACTTAACCATGGCATCATGCTTTCTTGAAACCATATTTTTGGTCTTCTTTTATACCAAGTTGATTTTGTTGGTAAGGTTTTATTGGATATTTGTTAGTAATAGTTATCATATTCTTTTCACTTCTTATTTAGATACCTTACAAAAAAAATCATAAGTGGAATTTGACTGACTTCATACAGATATCAAAATAGAATCTATGAATCATAGCCAAAATGGCATCTATTTCCTTCCTTGATTATAAAGTGACCTGATGTGAAAACTTCACCTACAGATATCCAAATTTAGGGCAGATGGGTTTTACCTTACTAATCTCTGTCTTTCTTATAAGCCCCCTTTAAGTATTGAAAGCTGCAATGAGGTGTTCCCAGAGCCTTCTCTTCTCCAGGCTGAACAACCACAATTCTTTCAGCCCTTCTCCATAGTAGAGGTGTTCCAGTGCTCTGATCATTTTTGTGGCCCCCCTCTCTGGACCCGCTCCAACAGGTCCATGTCTTTCTTGTACTGAGGACTCCAGAGCTGGACACAATACTCCAGATGGGGTCTCACCAGAGTGGAGTAGAGGGTGAGAATCACCTTCCCCAACCTGCTGGCCACGGTTCTTTTTATGCAGCCCAGATAAGAGATGGCATTCTACAATGAAATGTAATTAACTTTAAATACACACAAATATTACAAAAATAACAAATGCCTTTTAAAAATTATTTTTAAAATTAAATATCTCAATTTTTTGTTGGAGAAGTCTCAGAATATAAGGATCTCTCATACTTCAGAGGGAAAAATATGAGTAGTAACCAAATTCAACAATATGAATCATGATTTGTTTTTGACATACAGAAATTTCACTATGTGAAACTAAATTAAAGGAAACTAGAGAGTAAAGTAATTAGTAATTACTCAACAAAATGAAAGAGACAAATGAAAAGCCCTCTTTTATTTGAGTGTTTTGAAAAATAATTGTCTAAGTGAAAGCAATATACCAATGCAAATGTTATCAGCATTATTTTATACATTCACATGCTTTTTTCTTTTTTTTTTCTCTTTCCTTTTGTATTCTTGAAACTACTTTTGTATTAAATCATTACCCATGTCCTGAAGGCTAGATGAAGTATTCAAACATCAAACCTGCTTGAAAGCAAGTCTTGAAATTTATCATGTACTATCTGCTATTTCTATAAAGTGAGAATTTAAAAAACAGTTCAGAATAAATGTTTGACTCAGACTTTGTATAGACTTGTATTAAAACCAAGCAAGATAATAAAACATCAAGCTTGCTTATTTCCCCTGAAGCCCACAGTGCTCTATTTCATCTTCCTGCTTGGTTCTGGAACAGACAGGCATGACTGCATCCATTTTAAAAATACCTTCTGTGACTGCAGAATAGCTCTTTCAGCTTTTCTGAATTACTGTCTAGTCCAGGATCAAAATTCCGAATAGTTTTCTACTGCCATAATTCAATGAATGTGCCTGACAGCTAATAGTTAAAAAGGTAGTTAAGACAAGTGAAAGAAGAGCATTATTACTCTTTTTTCAAATTTGTTAAGGTATGAACTACCTCACCAAAAGGTCATAAAAATTTCATTGCTGCAGCTAATACTGTATATGTGTAAATGTGACATTAGAAGTCTCAAGAATATTGTGCAATAGCCATTCACATGTGGATTTTGGTAAAATAGAAAAACAGAACACTGAAGCAAACCTAGCTCTTGAATGAAGGCAGATTTTCCCTCAGTTTGCTGAAAAGATTATTTTGCAAGGTTTCTTGCAGAAGAGAGAACCCCAAAACAAAACTCAACTTTCCATAGACCATTTCTGATTAAGGCAAGTGTGACGTAAATCAAGAATCATAATTTTAAAAATAACGCACATGATTCTTTCCAATTGTCATCACATCATAACTGATTTATCTATATTGTAAGAGAGAGCTGAGGCGGACATGAACTGTGCTGTTCAGAACTGCTTGTCCTCAATAAGGATTATTCAGCCATCTAAGCACGGCTGGCTGCTCATCACACAATAAAAGTTGTGCTGATGCGAAAGTAGCTCTGATGATGCTTCACATATACATTCGCGCAGCTCCCTTTCATTTTGCTACTGATTGACTGCAGACACTTTACACAATTTCTCTTAAAACTGTTAAATTGATCAAAGCCCAGTAATGTCTTTCATCACATTTCCAGCTACTAATTCTGTTTGATGATCAAGGCGATGAATCAATCATAACTTTCGGAACTTGTTTAAGCCCTGTGCGAAGCCTTTTCTTATATCCTCTACTGTTAGTGATTTCACTGATTTCTCCTCTGTTGCATTTCAAGAATATTTTCCGCAAGAAGTTAATAGATTAGGAAAAATAGAAACAGGCTTGAATATGGCTTCTGTTGTGTTGTATTTTTCCCTCCATCCAGAACTTTCAGAAAGACATTATAAAAGTTTTTGAATATCCATTTTCTTGCAAATGAAGTCATCTTGTCAAAACACTAAAAACACCACAAGAAATTTAGTGACAAAGACATAATGCTATCAACACACACAAAGCATTCCAGATGCAAGACCAACCTTGTTTTCAATGAAAACAATAAAGTGGTTAATCTTAAAGTTCTTTGACATTTTATCAATACTGTGAAAATCCCTTAATGTGTGAATATACACTACAGAAAGAGATATCGAAGTAAAAAAGACTAAAAATAAATAAGAAGCAGATTCCCACTGATTCCATTGGGAACAAAACTGATTATAGATCACAGGATTCAATTAAGCTTATGACATTTTACTGAATTTATAGGAAAACACTTAATATTAATTATAAGAATGTAAGGTAGACATATATAAACAAACCTGATACCAAATGAACTTGCAAGATTTTTCTGTTTTTATCCTTTCTTGTTCTTCTTTTGACAAAGGTTCAAAAGAAAGAAAAATAAAGGCTGTTTATTTTGCAGAGGCACTGGAATTCACTAGAAGCACAATTTGCGGTTCTATGAAGACAGGAGAACAATTCTGTTGCCTAAATACGGGTACCTAGAGCCATTATATGAATCATAAATATATAATTCATATAATATAATCATATATATATATAACTATGGCACAGGAGTATAGGACTTACCGGAGAACCATAGAAGAAGCAAGAGTTCAAGAATGAGAGTCAGGGCATCTAAAACGGCTCTGGATTTCGATTTTTAAGCATCTTCCTCACACCCTGAGGGTCAAATTTCCAGCTGCTGAGATGATGGAATGGTATAACAAACCTTATTTCTGTCTCAGACTTCATTTTATTTCAAGATGTGTAGTGATGTATTGTATAAGCAAATATGCAAACATACAAATTTTTTTTCTACTTTTTTGAGGGTTTTCTTTTGTGTATGAGATTTTCACAGGTACATTGCTAAACATGCAGTGGTTATCTGAACATCTTGGTTAGGGTAAAAATTGATACATTCACTTTAAAATATAAAGATCACATTTTAAGGGAACATTTTAAGGAAAACAAGCAGTTTTTCTTGGATTTATGATTTGCCAGACATTTGCCTAAGCTCACAGTACCATGATGGAATATCCTAGGATTTTTATACATCCAATTTATAGGTCTTGAGATTCTGAGATTCTGACAAATATGGAGGTGCACAGATATATTAATCAGTCAATTTGTTCTGGAGGTAAGAATGTATCTGTAGTTACTGTGTTTGAAAAAGTACATGGGAAAAAAATGGAAGATTAGGAAAAAAACCACATTTATACTGTGCCCCACTGATTTCATTGAGATGTGTATGTATTTGTCTAAAATCTAAAGTAGGCAAGAGCCATGGGAACTCAGGTTTCCTAAAATAGATTGGAAAGCAAATAAGACAACAAAGGGGTTTACTCTGTTTTATTTTACGTTGGGTTTGACTCGTCTAAAATGAGGTGGATGGAAGAAGAAGGTTTTTGTCAGCCACAATAAATGAGACAATGTAATTAATACGTGTGCAATATATGCATGGATTTACTGCCAAGTAATGTTTGCTAAAGTATGTTTAACAAGAGTCAAGGCTAATGATCACATATCTAAATAAATAGCATTGTCATACTTAAAGCAACATATCAATGACAAATATACTATATAGTGTACAGAAAGTAATTTCATGCTTCACTTTCCACTTATTTGCATTTTTAGATAAGCAATTAATGTCGTTTCAGTTGTTTCTGAGTATTGTAGTTACTGGGAGTAGTACTGTGCGTACCTAAACTAAATTAATTAAATGCAGTAAAATACTATGGGTTAAGAACTGGCTGGATGGCCGGGCCCGAAGAGCGGTGGTGAATGGAGTTTACTCCAGTTGGAGGCTGGTCACAAGCGGTGTTCCCCAGGGCTCTGTGTTGGGGCCAGTTCTGTTTAATATCTTTATCAATGATCTGGACGAAGGGATTGAGTGCACCCTCAGTAAGTTTGCAGATGACACCAACTTGTGTGGGAGTGTTGATCTGCTTGAGGGGAGGAAGGCTCTGCAGAGGGACATGGGCAGGCTGGATTGATGGGCCGAGGTCAACTGTATGAGGTTTAACAAGGCCAAGTGCAAGGTCCTGCACTTGGGCCACAGCAACCCCATGCAACGCTACAGGCTTGGGGAAGAGTGCCTGGAAAGCTGCCAGGCGGAAAAGGACCTGGGGGTGTTGGTTGACAGCCGCCTGAATATGAGCCAGCAGTGTGCCCAGGTGGCCAAGAAAGCCAATGGCATCCTGGCTTGTACCAAAAATAGTGTGGCCAGCAGGAGTAGGGAAGTGATCGTGCCCCTGTACTTGACACTGGTGAGGCCGCACCTTGAATCCTGTGTTCAGTTTTGGGCCCCTCACTACAAGAGAGACATTGAGGTGCTGGAGCGTGTCCAGAGAAAGGCAACGAAGCTGATGAAGGGTCTAGAGCACAAGTCTTATGAGGAGGGGCTGAGGGAACTGGGGTTGTTTAACCTGGAGAAAAGGAGGCTGAGGGGAGACCTTATTGCTCTCTACAACTACCTGAAAGGAAGTTGTAGAGAGGTGGGGGTCTGTCTCTTCTCCCAGGTAACAAGCGATAGGGCAAGAGGAAATGGCCTCAAGTTGTGCCAGGGGAGGTTTAGACTGGATATTAGGAAATTTTACTTCACTGAAAGGGTTATCAAGCATTGGAACAGGCTGCCCAGGGAAGTGGTTGAGTTGCCATCCCTGGAGGTATTTAAAAGACGTTTGGATGAGGTGCTTAGAGACATGGTGTAGTGGTGGTCTTGGTAGCATTAGGTTTATGGTTGGACTCGATGATCTTAAAGGTCTTTTCCAACCTATACGATTCTGTGATTCTGATTCTGTGATTATGGTTATTGAAGCATAATAGACTTCCTAAAACAGATGCAAACAGCCATATTGGTTAAATGCAAAGGTTTATCTGGCTTAATCTCTAGAGGTAGTCAATGGGGAAAATCTATGGAAAACTATGAGAAAATTCCTATAAGGACATTTCTTTAGAAAAATCCCCCAAAACTGCATGCAATACAGAGATTTCCTCAGTTAAAAGATTTGTCTTTGCAGTTAATTTCAATATATAGTAAAGTGGAGAGAGAGACAATTTACAAGGAGATGCTCTTCACTTTTATTAAGGTAGCTAAGTTTGGTTGACAGTTGAATTCTGCCGTAGTTAAGAGCACCAGTCTACTTGGTTCTTTAAGTAGGTGCACAGGTTAAGTGCCTTAACTAGGTGATACTTTAAACAAATGGGAACCTTTTTAAGGGGAAAAATAAAAAAAGATTCCTATATATAATTACACCAACACAAATAAGTAATTTTAAGCAACTAAACACAAACTTCAAAATACACAGCATAGAATTTCCTTCTCATATTTTCTGGCAAGACCTCCTACTTTCCTTTTTTTTCTGACACTTTTAGAAAGGAAATGGTTATGGAGAATGCCAGAATTTATATTTTCTGTCACTATAATGCACATGTACTTCCTTTCTTTTACCTTTTCTGAATTTCCTGGCTTGGAATACTGCAGCAACCATCTTTAAGTGTTTCAGCCAGCATACATCGAGAATTTTTCTTCAAAGTTAGTCATGTAAATCATAAATTTAAAGTAGTCATTTCCCCCCTCCCTCATTATAGAAGTACACTTCTTATGTGTTTGTTATAGTCACTTCTGTGCACTGAATATGAGATTTGGCATAGCATTAGAGAATAATATACAGGTGCAGGCTATATATTAACAAGAAGAATCAAATGCATATCACTGTTTTTCACAACTGTCCATAAAAGAAAAAAAAATCCTAGAATCAGAAGTTAAGGATGACTTAGATATTAGTCTGAAGGAGTACAATAAACTCAGAGTACAAAAAATAAAAAGAAATGAGAAAAAGGGAAAAATCACATAAGGGCTGACATTAATTAGATCAAATAATACAATTCCATGCAACAGTGGAAGAGTTTAGACAAGTTATACAAGTATGTACAGTGCTGATTTTTCTCTTGTAATGGTCTTTGGCAGCATACTTAGCTGAAGCAGAATGGTCTTATACCTAAGACATGTACAGTAATTCCAGGTTCATAAGAGAACTAGTGATTCTGATGTATCCTTTTATACAGTACTGATGCAGTATTATTCACAAGCATTAACAAATGTTTATTTGTAATGTCTGCCCACTCAGTTTTCGGAAACAGGCACAACCACCTATGGTAGAATGTAATAATTTAATATATATTTTCTTCATATAATTTAGGACAGAACTGTTTGGGTTTTTTTTCATTTAATGGAATTGGACAGCTTATGGGAATTAATTTTATTGATTCCCAAATACTCTCTGCACTTACCATACATGAAGCTCAGTATGATCATCTGACTTGATTTCAATTTTTCAGCCATGTACAAACCTGGTTAAAATTTCACTAATCCTACAGCTACATGAGCAATAAGGAGATGACAAAGGGATTGTCTTCATTATTGTCAAAGAAAGAAAGTATATAATCATGAATTGTGGGAAAGAAAGTCTCTTTCCAAAAAACCCTAAAAATGTTGGAATCTCTGTTGTATAGAAATAGATGCATAGGTAGATGAAATATGGAGCCAGGTTTATACACAGATGTGAAAAGGTGTGAAGAAACACAGAATTTTCTCTCCCTGCAAAGCCAGATGTAAAATCTGGAAAATAATTATATTTTACTTGTTAATTCTTTTGCATTAGTTTGTACTAGTATTAAAAAAAAAAAACTTTTTTAATGTTAATGCTTACAAGAAAAGGCTTAATAAATATATATTTATCTGCTGTAAATCAGAGTAATCAAATTGATATCAAAAGAATTATTCCAATTCATCACAGCCAAGAAACTCATCCCTAAAAAAATCAAAACCACAAAAACAGTGAACATGCTTGGCTGAAATGTGCTTAGTTTTGAAGAGTGGTTTCATGCAGTCTTGATAATTTTCTGGTTTTGAAAACATCAGATATCTGAACTGATTGTGGATGAAAATTAGACTAAATCAGGGTTGACTACCTGGGGCTTCAAGGAGCTCCTTTACAGACAAGAATTGGAAGTTCCCAGATTGGTGTCCTATGCCAAGGACTGGGAGATTTTTCTTATAAATTTGAAATGGTTCACAAACAGTTCTAATTACACTCTCACAGGAAAAGTCCAATTTAAAGTGTCATTTGCATAAGTGGTTACAGACTTAAGCCTTTACTCCACTCAGAAAGCTACAGAACAGTTATTTGAAGAGAAAAGCTGCCAATTCCTATCACAGAAATATCTAAAAATCTACCCAAAGTCATTCCCTGTATGATCCACAAGTATTCTAACACTCGTTATTCTCACTTTTCCTATAGCAGCCACAGAATCAGAAAGAGACAACCTGGTTATTACTGTGAAACAAGAAAGGTGTACATTATATGATTTAATTTGCAGTCCTGGTATGGCATACATCCTGATATGGCTAATGTCCTAGCTGCCAATTGGAATGAGATCTTTTTATTTGCCATATTTTTCTGGTCGTCCTTCTGAGGAAAAGGCAGAATGGTGGTTCTAATCTGGTTTGGTTTTTCTTGCTTGCTGAAGTCACTAGCTCACTTCTGGTTATTTTTCCCTATCCTTAGCTTGCCATTCTTAAATAGGGAAAAACCTAAAATACTGATTACCCCCTGGCCTATGTAACCTATTCCCTTTTTCCTAGGCATATTTCCTTTTAACTTTCTAATTTTAATTGCATCGTGTTTTTTGGATGGCACTCCTCATTAGCCTTATAACTTTTGGTGTAGTTCCACTGCACTCTACTTTTCATTATTTTCTTGTCTATCTTCAACTTCTTTTGCAGGAAGAAGTTTTCTTTTCCCTTTCTCTTCTCCCCTTTCTCCTATCCTTCCCCTATCACATATATGCAACACGCCAAATTTGCTTCACGTGCCAATTAAAAGTGTTCTTGGGTTCTCTTCATTAACCATTCCTTTTACAGGTGATGATAAACTGGAAAAAATTACTTCTTTTGATCACATGCTGAATGTAACTTCATCTTGCAGCCACTTATTTTCTTTCTCTCTCCTTCCCTCTTCCTTTTTCCTTTTTCCTCTTTCCTCGTCCTCTGTCATTCCCTAACAACTGAGGGTTTCTTAATACACTACTAAGAACATACTAAACTTCTGTAATTTCTATGTTTCATAAAGCCACTAAAATCTCTAAATCTATCACAGCATTTGGGTCAACTAAAAATGATGAAAAATGTCAGTCTCTGAGGAAACAATTAGTACATCATCAGATGTTTCAAGCCCTGCATTACAAAAATGCAGTCTCACCCTACCCTTAACCCAATACAAAAAGTAAATCGTATGTAAATACTGAGTTCCAACACCTGTAACATGTTATGTACAATTGTATGCTCTTTGGGAACACTGTAAAATCCAGACTACATTGTCTATATTTAGAGCAATAGATTGACGCCTATAGTATGAGCATTTGTGGTGGAGTTTATTAGTCAGCCATAATTTAACTATAGCATTTTCATACATAGCCCATGTATTTCTGCTCTCAAAAAACTGATCACAGCAGAAGTATACATTTATAGGAGAGGGAAAAATATATATAAAAATGAAAATTCTTTGACAAAATGAATGAGCTAAGCATTCTTTCCAGAATGTTTGCAAAAATACATGTAGGTCGAGCACATTTGTCCCATTTGCCATTTGAACTTACATCCTGTATGCAGGGCAATCCTTCATTTTTTTCAGCCTTCAGCCTCAGCCATAACAATTGTCAAGTAAACTCCCATATATGCCTATCAGGCACTTATTTTTGGATGCATGCAATGGAAATTTGTCAGAAGCCTGAAACCTGCTTAACACAAGCCGTGTGTGACATCCTTTCAGTAACCTGACTTAACACTTGACAAAATCAATGATCATCTAGCTGCTAGGGTTTAAATAAGAAAAATAATGGGATTGCATGTAACACAGACAAGAGGGGAGAAAGGGAATAAAATCTTTGATTGTCTTACTGCAAGAGTTATTGCTAGCTCCCTGTTTACACATGGAAATGCTTGTAATCTAAGAGAGAGGCTTCTGTAATGGGTCATTCAATCTGTTTTAATTTCCATATTTCTACAGGAAAATTCACATGGGTAGAATCAAACTTTCAGCTTTAAGAAGTACAAAACATTACAAAATCTGAGATCTGACTTTTTAGGAGAGGCCACTAGGAACTTGACAAATACTTTTTCATATGTTAACTGAACACAGTGTCTAACAGACCTGCAGAGAATAATAGCATCAAGATAGCCAAGTACAATTGCTATACAATCAAAAACGCTGTTCTTTTTTTTTCTCCATGCTTAAGTGCTTTGAGCTACATCTTACCTCTACAGTTATTCCTTTTATAATTAATGTACAGAAGTTTTCAGTTTTTAAAAATGATTGCTAATGTTTTTAATCCTAGTGATAATGTTTTAGCAGATAATGCTATAAAATTCTGTATATCTGTAGGTCCAAAAAAATACAGTAATGTCATCTGCATATAGAGCCACTATATTCTAAATTTAATCACAGGCAGATATTTGAAAGTAAGTGAAAAATACAAAGCTTTACAAAAAATCTTGTTCCACATTATGCCAATAAAACTCTTTTTGCAATCTCGAGACAGTATAACTTGCTGTTGCTGTTTCTAAAGTATTTAAAACAGAATAAAATTATCCTTTAAAAACCTTACGTATATAGTCATGCAAATATTTCCAACAGGCTAAAAATCTATTATTGCGTTGATCACAGCCATGCTTTCTCATTAAATTTGTACACGATAAAAACTTAGTACTCACTTAGAAAAAGTAGGTGTACATGCACCCATTTTGGTAATACCTTTCACTGGAGGATTAACTCAATGACCTACTTGTACATTCCTCTGAATTACTACTTAAAAAGACTGGATAAGCTCCTGGAGTGATGGTATTTACCCAAATCAGCAATGAATGAATTCTTTGGGGCAAACAACTACTTCAAACAAACTTCTGTATGAATTTTGTCAGTTCTTACTTATCAACAGTCCTGATGGTTTATATAAATCAAAGTAAACTTTAACCTAAAATATGTAACAAAACCTGAATGGCACAAGTATTATAACATATTCTGAAAAATACAGCCTAATTCTTGCTCGTATATCTGCTGCCATTTCTTATGATTCTTTTTTTGATTCCTTTGTACTCACTCATGTTTGTTATCTCATAGCTGCCATCTCTGCTACTGTCCTTCTCTTCATATTTCTATGCTACCTAGAACTCCCCAGTCATCTCAGCCTGCCAGTAAATGAACTTCTTTTCTTTTAGATAGCTTCCTAAAATGATCACTCTGTAAAATGTGCAAATGTTAACTTGGGTCAAAAAATAACACTTTCACCACAATAATAAATATTGTTTTGTAGGCAGTCTGAGAAAATCCCATTTCGCATGTTTATTTTTTTCAGACTTATTTCCTACTAAAAAGTTGAGACCTTTGGGATATGGTCTGTTGACTTTTTTTGCTGTCTTTCACTTTAGTAGCAGTCTAACTGTATCATTGAAATAACAACAATAATAATAACAACAACAAGAAGTCGGTAATAATAAAAACCAGACCAAAACAAAACCCAAACCAAATAAATGATGCTATTGTCTGTGGCCAGGAGACATCAGCTGGGAAGAAGAATAGATCATTGGAAGACCAGAGGTAAAAAAAAACAGCAAAAATTAATGTAACTATTTTTACACGTTGATTTCTTTATACTCAATTAAGACAGAAGATCTCTAATATGATATGATGTGGCTAACAAAAGACAGAAGTGGCCCCTGAAACTACTTTTTGTATATGAAGAAAAGCAAGGAGTATCTAATTAAAGCTGAACAAAGAATATGCCCAATGCTGAATAGGGTGGGGGATTTAGTGACAGTAAGCACAGATAAGCCTGAGGTATTCAACATCTTCTTTGCCTCAGTCATCAACAAGGTCTTGCAGACCTTTATGCTTAGTTAAAGGGTCTTAGGAGAATGACCAGCAGTGAATGAGGATGAAGTCAGGTGTTACTTGAGCAACCTTGACCCATACAAAGCAACAGGACCCAAAGGGCTTCATCCATGGCTGCTGACAGAGCTGGCATTGACTCTGTGGCTTAATCTTAAAGGTTGCATCAAAGAAAGGTTTTGCCTGGTTCAAGTTTCATTTCATGCCCTATAGTTATTATGAACCTGGCATTTTCTTGGATATGGTAGTGGAAACAAAATAAGATTAATTTGGTATTTCTCATCAGGTTCCAGAGAGATTCCTATAGAGCCCCATGTTTTAATGAAGTATTAATCATATCTTATAAATCCCTGGCAATCATCAATATTGCCATTTTAGCACATTCTGTTGTGTAGGGTTTTTTTACATTTCAATATGGTATGGGTTTTTTTATTAAATGATATACCACGTGATCTGAAAAAATGAAATTTTAAGTAACTCTGGGAAACTTCAAGAACCTTTCTAGCTAATGGCTTTGAACCGTCATCCACCTTTAATTAAATAAAATAATTGATCATATTTTTCACCACATATTTTCCTAATGAAACTCTTTTAATATACACAGCTCTGTTGTCATGATGTCTAACAATGATGAAGAGGGAGCACATCTAAGTATTAAGGGATAACCCCCATCATCTAGAATACCTTTGAATATGTGTAATGCTTGGGGATTTTTTCTCTTTTTTTTAGTTAAATGAACTCTGACATGTCCATGTCTATATGATTTCATTTGAGAGAACAAATGTCATCTGTCAAGAGAACATATGCTGTTACTGACTATGAAGGTTAACTAGCATCAGTGGGAGAAATCCTAGTGCTTTAAACATTCATAGCAAGTTTTGCTGCTGACTTCAAGGAAATTATGCTATGTTTCCTAAGAGAAAGCTATAAAAATGTGAATGTGAAATTATATAACTTTCTAAGGAAGGCCATAAACTTGTGAATAATTACTTACACAACTTCAAGATTATCAGTATCCTTCAGTATAATGTAGAACAGAAAGAGATATAGAATGGTGGTTACGCATGGTTTTCCAGGCTGTAGTATACTATACCTGTGTATCATTTGTGTGCTTGTTTTTAGGAAAAAAATTTAGCTTCAAAAGCCTTTCTGCTGTGCTTGCAGGCTATATTTTTGGGAGTGCTCTTTAATGAGTGTAGATTTATCAGACAATTATATCCAAAACTGTATAAATCACATCCTGATTTTCTCCAACCTCCACCCACCACCCCAAAACTGAGAATTCATAAATGCCAGTACAATATCATTGACTCTTTTTACATATTCATCCTCACATATAGACTACAACTGATCAGTTATCAACTTGGTTCCTTAACAGGAAAAAAACCTGTGGTCCTGTGTAGCAGCCAGGGAGTATATAACAGTCTCCTAAAACTTGAAGGAAAACAGATTGGGGCTATTTGCTCAACTTCCTTGTCTGTGTTTAGTATTGATCATATTCTGATTAGTGCTGTTTATCCTCTCTTTAAAAACACATTAGAGAAAGTTGAGGCTGTGATCCTACATTAAAAAATTAAGTAATAGTTGCATTCCAGAACTGTACTTTGCATAAATACGGAATAATTTAGATTGGGAGGGACCTCTGGAGGTACAACTCCCTGGCCAAAGTAGTGTCAGATTTATTACATTGCTTAGGGCTGTGCCCGTCTTTCGAGGGACAGACTTCACAAACTCTCTGGGCAGACTGTTCCACTTTCTGACAACTGTCACTGTGACTTTTTCTTTTTATTTGTTTGGAATTGTTCTTGCAGCAACTTGTACCTGTTGCCTATCACCATTTCACTGCACACCTCTGAGAAGAGTTTGACAATTTTTTTTTCTGTTACTACTCATTAGGTAGCTAAAGACAAGCAATTGCCCCTTCCATGGGCAGGAAGTGGGAATTAGGTCTCTTCTTCAGGATGAATAAACCCAGAGTTCTTGATCTCCGCATCCAAGCCCCCAGCCATCTTTGTGGCCATTTGCTAAACTTGTTCAGTTTGCCAATGCTTTTCTCATATCTGGGTGCTCCAGAATGTATTAGTACCAGGCACTACTGCAGATGCAGTCTTACAAGTGGTGAATAGTGAAGAATAATTACTTCCTTGGACACATTGGCTACTTCTAACTTGGGGCTGTGCTCTCACTAATGTAACCCACTATAGACCTGGCCTTCACCACCACAAGGGTGTCCTGAGTCACATTCAACTTGGTCTCCATCAGGACCCCCATCTCCATTTCTGCAAAGCTGCTTTCTAGTATCACTGGGTAATCAACACTTCACTGTTATTGTGAAAGATATGAAGTCTGATGTGTCTATTCATAAACTAAGTGGAAGTTAACTATAATATACAGAAAATTATAAGGGAAACTTGCTTATCTCAGGTGAAGAAAGGGATCAATATTCTTGTGAAGAGACAAAATGGCACTTCACCTGGATCAAGTTGTCCAATTTGAGTAAAAAGAAAGTAGCTTGATTTGTTGTATGAAATTACTTATAGAAATTAATACATATGGAAAAAGAACAAGAGATAACTGAACAACTGAAATATTAGAGGAACAGACAGAGAAATATGATTCTAAGCTAAAGAGATGAATAGAATAATAGATGAAGCATAAAATGATGAACAGTTAGAAGACATTGAACAAGAATAAAATGGAAGAGGTAAGTCTGAAAGCAGAATAAAATAGGTTGACCAGAGATCCAAAACAGAAATTGAGTAGAGGAGCAAAGAATAAGCAAATAACCAAAGAATGTGAAGCAAAAGAAGAATATGGGAGCAGAAATATGACACAGGCCTTGTGTGATGGGATAAGGAAGATGACTGGAAGATCTGAATTGAAGATATTGACAGTGAGATACAAGTGTTGACAAATTACTAAGGATACGAAATGTATAAGTGATGGAAAGAAGATTTTGAAAAGCTGTACAGTGTGCAATCACAATAGCTGAAATAAACCTGGAGAAGTTTCTTTCAAAAGATATATCCCTCAAGTAAATGAGGGAAAGCAAATCTCAGAATTCTTGTAAGAAAAAGTAAAAATATCAGTACAAAGTTTGATGAATATGAATCCAGGAAGGGGAAATAATGGGTAGTAAAAAACACGAGACTTCTGCAATCATGCAAGAAAATATGAGAAATACAAGAAATACAACATCCAGAACATGTTTAACACAAATTCCAGAAAAGAGCAAGCATGAGCAAATGAGAAAACAAATCTACAAGAAGGGAGAGAAGCACAAGTGAAAGAATTATTGAATATTAACTTATTAATTCTCCTGGCATTTACAAGGATGCTAGAGAGGTGAATGAATAAGTAACTGTCAGTGACTTTTCCAGAGGAGTGAAGCATAATACAGATCAGATTCTTGTGATGACACAGGTTCTGGAAAATATCACCTATTAGGTAACCCACTACAGTAACTCCACAGGACTCAAATAGGCTTTAGATTATATTTCAAATAAAAGAATATAGAATGCCCAACAACCTAACAATGAATGGCTTTTCCAAGCAGATAAGCTCGTTGACACAAAATGTCTTTAGAGAATTAGTGACAGCAATAAGAGCAGATGAGAAGCTGACCAGATGATTACAGGCCAACAGAGAATAAAGACAGAGATGTTATCAAATGTGTTCATGTTAGTGATTAAAGTAGAAAAAGCTTTTGTACTGGGAGCCAAAATAGGAACATTCATAGTATGTGAGAAGTCAGTGAGACAACCAAAGCAGAAACCTTAGATGTACAAATGATGTTCATTTCATAGTCCTGTTCAAGAACTCTTTACAGAGAATGACAAGACAGATTCATTACAGCATTGAAGAAATTACTTGAAATCAAGATAAAGTACTGAATTAAAAAGAGCTGAACCAATCCTAAAAGTTAGATGTGTGCTTAAGTACTCAGGAGGAAGAGGTCCCTCCAGTCACCAAAAGGAAGGTCATAAGTAAGAAAACAATTAGCTAGGTTTATACTGTAAAATTCAGGAACACTTAAGCTTTCAGGGTCATGATCCATGAATGAGTGGTGTCCACAATCCCTAGTGAGGATATCTTCAGATGTGCGCTAGTCCTAATGTGTGCAAGTTAGAGCATGCCCCATTAGATCTCCATTAGGTTTTTTGGACATGTGGGAGTCAAGGACTTTTAAGTTCCAGTATGCCCACATGCTAGCACAAGAAGCTTTTTTCTTTTTTTTTTTTTTCTCTTGACATCTTACCTATATTATTTTCTTTTTTTTTTTACTTTGAAATTGAACATCAGTAAGAACAACCCAAGTCTGAATTGACCAAGTTTCCGAAAGAGAAGGAAGCAAATTCCTTTAAACTTTCAGTATTTCCTACACAAAGAAACGTCTTATTCAATCATAGCAACAGCAAAACTACAAGAGCAAAGTTTTGTTTCACTTTTTACATTTTAAGTTGTTTAGATATAAAATCTTCATTTCCTGTATGGTTAATGCAAGCTTGTTCGAAGGTACATTCCTTATACTTTTAATGACTTCTGCAATTAATAAACTCAACCAAATTTGACACAGAAAATCATGCCATGAAGATGAAGCAGGAAACAACAAGTTTAAAATGAGTTTAACCCTCAAGAATACTATGCAAGTTCCCTTCAGAGATAAGAGAAACAGAGGTTTTACACTTCCTATGATGAAAATGTTATTATTTAGTAGATTAATCCTCCAGTACAACTATTACGTATTCAATGTTGTTTCCTTTGTAACTCTCTCTCTCTTCTGGAGACTGTCCAAAAAAGGACTGAAGAGATAGTGGTCCTGCACAGACTTCACAAAAAAAGGAGGCCATATAAGTTGTTTCTATTTTGTTCCCTTCTTTCTTACTATTGTCCTTTGGACAGTTAGTATCACAGCTGCAGTATTTTAGCAGAATCAGATGATTCCTACTAAGTCAATTCATCAGAGACTCAAGAGTGTCTCCTCTCTATGCTGGTTGGCAGCCCTGGACAAAAGCTTTTATTATATGTGACATGAGGGCTGTTGCTCCCCTACAGTTCTGACATGGCCCCTATCTCTGAACACAGCCTAAAGATCCCTCAGTAGTCCTGTGTGTGTGTAAAAACAGACTGGCTATTTCATGTCAGAATAACATGTTTTACATCACTGAAAAAGGTCTCTCTCACATTTCCTTTTTCTTTCCTCATTTTTCCCTCCTCTAAAGATGTCAGCACTTTTGAAATAGGCCAGACCCTAAAAACATCCTGAATCCTTGAAGATGAGTCAGATTTTTTTTTTCTCTGGGCCTCTCTGGTCTTTTATTGACTCTGACTGTTGTATCATTCATATTAATCCCATCCGTAAGAACATACTCTGCAGTTTTGATGTACACCTACATTCATCCTATTTCATCCTGTCATGATTGTAACACAACTTCTCCTTTTAGGTCTGCTGACAATTTTTTCTTTTTTTTAGAAATGCCCACATTAACTGTGGTGGGTTGACGTTAGCTGGTTGTCAGGTGCCCACCAAGCTGCTCTTTCATTCTTCCTCCTCAGCAGGACAAGAGGAGAAAATATGATGAAAAAGCTCATGGATCGAAATAAGGACAGGGAGATCACTTACCGATTACCATCACAGGCAAAACAGTCTTGACTTGGGGGAAATTAGTTAATTTATTGCCAATTAATAATAGAGTAGGATAATGAGAAATAAACCAAAACTAAAAACACCTTCTTCCCACCCTTTCTTCTTCCTTGGCTCAACTCCACTCATAACTTTTTTGCCTTCTCCCACCTTGAGTGGTGCAGGGGGATGGGGAATGGGCATTGCAGTCAGTTCATAAAGCTTTGTCTTTGCCGCTTCTTCCTTCTCACTCTGTTCTGCTCCAGTGTAGGGTCCCTACCATAGGATGCAGTCCTTCATGAACTTCTTCAATGTGAGTCCTTCCCACAGGCTGCAGTTCTTCAAGAACTGCTCCAGCATGGCTCTTCTCCACAGGCCACAGTTCCTGCCAGGAGCCTGCTCCAGCATGGGGTCTCCACAGCCTGCATCTTTCTTCAGGGCATATCCACCTGCTCTGGCACAGGGCTCTCCATGGGGTGCAGTGTGGATATCTGCTCCACCATGGTCCTCCATGGGCTGTAGTGGGACAACCTTCTTCACCACGGTCTTCTCCACAGGTTGCAGGGTCATCTCTCTGGTGCCTGGAGCACTTCCTTCCTCTCCTTCTTCACTGACCTTGGCTTCTGCAGAGCTGTTTCTCTCACATTTTCTCACTCCTCTCACACAGCTGTTGCGCAGTAGGTTTTACCCTTGCTTAACTATGTTATCACAGAGGTGCCACTAGCATTGCTGATTCATTCAGCTTTGACCAGTGGAGGGTCCGTCTTGGAACTGGCTCTGTTGGACATAAGGGCAGCTCCTGGTGTCTTCTCACAGAAGCCACCCCTGAAGCCCCCATCCTGCTACTACAACCTTGCCATGTAAACTCAATACAGTAAGAAATGGTAATTCTTTTCTTTACTATTTACTGGATGCTTGCTAAAAGGATGTGGCTGGGTGGCAGAGAGAAGGTTGCCTGCTTCTCAAATGCTAGCTGGTGCGCTCTAGGTCAGACAAAATCTTTTGTAAATAGAAAACGTAACCAGAGTTTCCGGAGTGACATGGAGCAAAGAGAGACTAAAACTGGGGTAAGCAGGGAGTCTGCAGCATTAATGGAAACTGCAAGGAACAGTGCATAAAAAGATATGCTGTCAGTCCTCAGAGATAATAAAATGAGTTTTCTACTTTTGAACCTTTTGGTCCTCCACACCTCATTCTTCCCTGTTAAACCCCCATGCCCCCTTCATTCCTCCTGCTGAGGCACAGCTTAATGTGGTAAAGCCTATGATTAACGTACATAATGAAAAAGTAGAAGATCTGTGACTCCTGGCCCTAGACATTGTCACTCTGTTGGCAATGAAAGATAGTTGGAAAGGACACCTAGGGGTCTGTTGTTCTTATATAGAACTGCCAGTAATGCACCAGCCCACATTTCTAAGGATGCTCAGAAAACAGCCCTTACCTGAGCGGGGTGGAGGGGGGGAGAGGATAAAGAAAAATTTGTGAAGTGCTGGGTCACTCCTCCCATACCTACTATAAGAATTCACTCAAGATCAGAGCCAAGGAATCTGAGGAGCCAATGAGGAGAGAAAGAGGACACTGGTATTACTTGCAATATATTCCCCTCTGCCTTTCCCTTTTAAATAGCTGTATTCAGTTCAGACCAGGGCTATATTTCATTTGACCACTTTAATCATACCAGAGCTACACAGGAAGCACCCTGCAGTGAACCTGGACAGAATGATTTACTATTGCAACAAATCACCCTATAGGCTTAAAATGCACAAAAAGCGATTTTAGCAGCTCTCTGTGAGATGTACGCAATATAGATTTACTGTTGTAACACAAGAGGAATAGCAGATATATCTGTCTATACTAAACCTGTCTAAGCAGCCATGGAATCTCTTGCTGAAGGAGGATTAGCTTCTTGTCAGGTATTAAAATCTATAATCAGAAATATAGTAACTGAATGGCTTTGGTGAGTCTTTTTGTGCAATGTGGAAGGGATCTAGAAGGTCTGTCAAGAAGATGAAAGTTTTGAAACAGGAAACTAATTAAGTGCTATCAGTACTTAAGCACTTAAAGATTAAGAGGACTGTGAGTTAAGCATGGGGATTTAAAAGTTTGAGAGGGGCTAATAAATAATGACAAATAAAATATTATGATTAAGCCATTTGTGTTTGTCAGAAATGGCACAATTCTTTTTCTGACTAAAATTTCACTTGATTCATAAGTCATTGGCCAAATGGACTGAAAAATATTTATATGCCACTGAACAATTGTCTTTTAAGTGGGTACTTTTCATAAACATAACTGTACATATTTTTTACAAGAAATACTTTTGATGAAGGCGTCACTGCTTATTGTAGTTAGCTTAAGAATGATGCTTTAGCTTAATGACAATATTCAAGGTTTCAAACTTGATTCACATTTCATACTGGAGCTTTTGTTTTTAAGACAGATTACATTGAAACATCACATTTTGGGTATTTTCAGGTAAGGTTGCTCACTCCCTTCTTTTTAGTGAAATCCAGTCTGGGTGTCCAACCCTGGACAAACTGGGGGGGGGGGAGGTTATACAATTTAGCTTAATGAAATAGAACACTTCAAGAAAAAAAAAATATTCTGGTCTAAACGCTTTGCTCTAAAGCTTTGTTCATTTAAATTTTATTTATGTAGCAGAAAAAAAATCTTTTAGTGACAAAATGTCAACAGAATCTATACCCATTCGCTCAGTGAGCAAGCACTACAAAAAGATTTACTTTGTGTAAAAAATCAATTGGGAAAATATATCATTCTGTAGAACATTTATTCATACACCAAGAATGCAACTAGCCACAATTATCTGATTTTTCCCCCCACCTAAAATTAAATGATTGCACCAAAATGAAATGATTGTACCATTAGGGTTTATTTTTTCATTAGTTTATCTTATCTAGTAACAGACCGAAGTACCTGTGAATCAGTGAAAATGCATTTTTTCATTACTGTATTTTCATGCAAAATGCAAACTAGGAGTAGTAAATGTCTGCAGGTCTTAAGATTACATCAATAGTGGGAATAATCACAGCTGTCCTCCTACTGATTTACTAGCTAATAACAATGTCAAATACTGAAATAGGTCTGCAAAGAGGTTTAAGGCTTTAAAATGCTAGGCAAGTGCTAAACTATAGAGTGATTAATACATTATATTAATATTTTTTTCACTGAGAAAGCAAAAATAAAATTTATGTATGTGTTTATATTATGATATTGCTTGGTAATATTTTACAGAATTATAAAATTCTCTATTAAAAGAAGCAAACATGTTGTTCTCTGTGCCATAGGACTTATAAAGCCCATTTTCTCATGGGTTTGTATTCTCTATTCCCTTCATGCTCTGCTGCAGTCAAATGCCTATGACAAGATCTTATACCTAGAATGGTATTTTTTTCCATGTTCCTCAATCCGTGCTACAGAATGCATGTAGCTTCAAGATCCTCAGCTGGTTGAGCAAACAATTGCAGATCTGTGTCTGCTTTGGAACTGTGCTTCTGCCTGCCTGGCAAATATCTGTATAAAACAAAATAAAGGAGGACCTATTTCTCCTAATTCCTTTCTCAGTGCAAGGATAATAATAGCTCTATGCTCTACATTAGTTTTTATGGCCCCTGAAAACATTTAGAATGGGATTTAGATCTCTAATGCTCAAACCAGTTACCTTAAGGCAGGTTCCTACTATCTGCTAAGGTCCCTAGGATACCTGCGAAATCAGAGCAGATTTGACACAGAATATATAGAATATACAAACACACTTCTCGGCTGGTAGCTGGAGATCAAGAAGGATAATTTAGGACACTCCAGATGGCACTGCATGCTTAGGGAACCCCTAAAGAGAACACTGAATATAGGATTCTACACGATATCTGGGTTTCTCTAATGTCATTATAATTAACAGTGATAGTCAATATAGTCAGTTACAGCTGAAGCTGGAACACTACACAGTCTACTCTAAAGAAAATACTTACTAAGAGATTGGACAACAACCTTACATGTAGATTTGTAAATTTGGGAGTCTAAATTTAGATGTCTATGCTCTGGATGATGAGTCCAACCTTATGATTCAATGCAGCTGTGTGTCTACAAGTGGGGAAAAAAGCATTTTTATCAACCTGGTCAACAAGGCACATCAAGGGAGGGAGATGATGACTCACAGTCAAGTGAGGAAGCAGTGGACCAGGTTGACAAGCAAAGGGTGAAGGATGATGTGGACAAAAGTGATCTCAAAAATAACTTAAAAAACCTCCACAACCAAGACTGAAGGGGGACCACCTTGAGCATGTGCACACAAATAAGGATGTCTTGAGAGGACAGCATTATGAGGGAAGCTCTCACACTTTTTCTGGGAAATCAGCATGACTTGGTGCCTCTCTGAAGTGCCCATACACTGAATATCGGTTGTCTTATTGGTTATCTCAATTTTAGCAAAGCTTTCAGCAGTACTTCCCATAACATCCTCATTGACAAACTGATGCAATGCTAAATGAGAGGGAAGTGGATTGACAACTGCAGGCTCAAAGAATTGTGATCAGCAAGATGAAAACACTGGAGGCCAGTTACTGGAGGTGTACCCCAGCAATCAATACCAGGGCCAATGGTGTTCAACAACTCCACTGATGATCTGGATGATGGGATAGAGTGCATCCTTAGAAAGGATCATCTGCAGATGATTCAAAACTTGGAAGAGTAGTTGATGCACTGGATGTTTGTACTGTTATTCAGAGGGACTTTGATAGGCTGGAGAAATGAGCTGACAGGAATCTAATGAAGTTCAATAAAGGGAAATGCAAAATCCTACCCCTGGGGAGGAGTAAGCTTAAGTTCCAGGACAGGCTTGGAGCTGACTGCCTAGAAAGCAACTTTGCAGTGATGACCTGGGGGTCCTGGTGGACAAAAAGTTGAACGTCAGCTAGCAATATTCTTTGGTGGCAAAGAAGACCAACAACAACCTAGGTTACATTAGGAAGAGAAACTCCAGCAGGTCAAGGGAGATAATCCCCTCTGTTCAGCACTGGTGAGACCATATTTGGAGTCTTGTGTCCAGTTCTGGGCTCCCTAGTAAGAAGGAGACATAGACAGACTGGAGTGAGTCTAGAGAAAGGCCACAGAGATAATGAAGGAATTGTAGCATCTGTTATAAAAGGCTGATACGGCTGTGGTTCTTTAGGCCTGAAGAAGGCTCAGGGAGATCTTATCAATGTCTAAATACATAATGGGTGAAAGTAACCTGATTCTTCTCAGTGGTGCCTAGTGAAAGGACAACATACAATGGCACAAACCGAAACACAGGAATTCCATTTAAACATGCAATAACCCACTTTTTTTACTATGAGAGTGGTCAAACACTGGAACAGGTTGCTCAGAGAGGTTATGGATTCTCCATTCTCAGAGTTATTAGAAAATAGACTGGACATAACCATAAGCAACATGCTCTTGTTGACTCTCTTTTTGATGCCCCTTGTTAGGATATATATAGAGAGATGGATAAATAAATATAGATGAATATCTATTTACTTACCAACAAAAAGAATAAAATAACTTTATAGGAAAATCAAGAGGAATGTTACCACTTCAAACTTCAACTATTTCATAATGGAAGTAGATCAAATATCAATTAAGTAGACCAAATATCATTTTTTGTTTGTATCGTAAATTTTAATTGCGTTTTTTTGTTAAAAATAGTACTCATATCTTTAATGAGATTACTTACATTTGATTGACATTTCATATTGTATCATGTTTTATTTCATATGGTTATTCCAACCTATCTTATTTATCTATTTATTTATTAAATGATAGTGCTAGTGTCCCAAAGCTTTGCCTCATCTTACTTGTCAAGGCTATGGCAACAATGAATAGAAATGACAGGATACTCTAAAAAGTAAGGTATTCTTTTCCATATTAGACAGCTATGATAGTTAGGTTGAATGGCCATCTGGAGAAAGCTATTTTTCCCTTTGAATATAAGAAGGTTCTGTGTAACTAATCTAAAAAAAGATTAATTTTTTTGGATGCCTAAACTTAAGTGAGATGAAAGTCATTGTTAATGCTTAAAACTGTTATGTAACTCACTATTACTGGAAACTAAGTTTTAGAAATCAGATTTGGCACACTGCATGAAATTTCTTACCCAGAGAAAAAGAAGGGGAATCCCTTTGCTCTACTAGCAAACTGATTTTTGGTTTTAACAGTATAAAATACTTCTCTATGTGACTTCAAAAGTTGTTTCTTATTTTCTCTGAAAGCAAAGTGTCTAAGTAGAATTCAGAACAAGATCAGCAGTGGTAGATCTTTCATCCAAATACTATATAGTGTAAGCAGCTATTTGAACCTTTCCAGATTAGAATATTGTCCTTTACAAACATATTTGATACATACAGAGGGCCTGTTGGCCGATTATTTTCTGTCACGTGTTTGGATGGCATCATGCCCATTCACTAGCTCATCAAACCCTTGCCCAAGGGCAAAGCTGCCAACCAAGCAAGCACTAGTTAAAAAAAGGCCAACCAAGAAGATACAGTAGACTAAATTAACAGACTGGGAGATAAGGAAAATAGGAAGCTCTATAGATACGTCAAATATAGAATAGCCTTTGGTAATATTGAACATGAAACTTGGAGGAGTGGAAGAGATTTTTTTTCTGAGATAACAGTACATGAGTTGCTGAAATACTGAGATAACAAGAAACATGTTTTGTTAAAGGTGTCATGGTAGGGGCAAGTATGTGTACAAATAAGTACTGAAATAAATACTACCTTTGTTAACAAATTATTTTGAAAATGCAATAATGGTGCTACTAGTAAGATCAATAAGCAAGCAGATGGTGATGCATGTATTTGTAGTACTTCACTTAGCCAGCATTTGAAGCACTTTAATTATTTCAGCTGTCCAACCCTCTTTCTCCCCTATGTCATTCTTCATGTATTATGCATCAATAGACAAGGAAATATTAGAATTATTGTCCTTATGTTACAGATGGAAAAAGTGGGACAAAATGATGCAGAGGTCATAAAACAAGACAGTAGATATGCCTTGGATAAAATACCATTTTGTTTCCAGTCATGGAATATAATTTCAGAGAAAAAAACTGAAATTGACGGAGTGCTTAAAGCTACAATATATGAAGAAATGCAGATTGATCTGGATAGCTAGAGATTTAACAAAAGTAGAATAAAATGTTATTTATAATCACAATAATGAGTTGTATTTACTGTTTATTTTATTTTTTAGCTTCTCTTCTCCAGGCTAAACAGTCCCAGATCTCTCAGCCTTTTCTCATATGGGAGATGCTCCAGTCCCTTCATCATCCTTATGGACCTTTGCTGGTCTCTCTTGAGTATGTCCATGTCTCTCTTGTACTGGGGAGCCCAGAACTGGACACAGTAGTCCAGGTTATGGCCTCACCAGTGCTGAGTAGAGGGGAAGGATCACTTCCCTCAATCTGCTGGCAATACTCCTCCTAATGAAGTCCAGGATACCATTAGCCTTCTTTGCAGCAAGAGTACATTGGTGGCTTAGGTTCAACTTGATGTCCACCAGGACCCCCAGGTCCTTTCCTGCAAAGTTAATTTCCAGATGGGTGGCCCCCAGCAGGTATTGGTGCATCGAGTTGTTCCTCCCCAGATGCAGGACTTTCCACTTCTCCTTGTTAAATTTCATGAGATTCCTGTCAGCCCATTCCTCCAGCTTGCATTAAGAAATTTTGAATCTTTTCCATTTAAGAGACATCTAAAAATTTTCAGATTTGGTTCAGGTAGCTAAGAATCAGTTCAAATGCTCAACACCTTCACTGAACTGTTTAACACATCCTTAATGAGAAATGCTTGCGATCTGCATGGTAAATTTGCATAACAAACCATTTTAAGTACTTCTGTTTAATCTGTGTTATTTATTTGTTATTTTTTGCTGTGCATATTTTTAAACTCCTGTCCTCATTTTGGTTTGTGACCCTTTATATACTCAACACCTCGATACTAATTTATTTTCGCTTTGCTGAAACATACTTAAAGTACATATCCTACTACAAAAGGCACAATCTTTTTGTCTTTCTTGGAGTTTTGTACAGATTTCTGTTTCAGTACTGTTTCTACAATTATTGTATAGAATTCTACATAAAGTTGAGCTTAAGGAAAATCTATAAAAACAAGCTGTAGGTTTTTTTCAATATATAGAAAATCAGAAATCAGTTTTTGTGTTTTTAAGTCATTGAAAATACAGCTTTGTTTTCATTTTTTGTAATTCTTTTGCACTTCTGTGAGGCACAGAATATGAAGCAGTGATCATAAATTTAAAAATATAATCATGACATAATTAGGCAGACATTTAGGATGAAATAGAGAGTAGACTAGTTAGGCATCACAGAATCTGGTAGCTGGGTAGAGGCAAGGCTTTTTCAGCTCCCTGTTCTCAAGTCCAACCAGTAGAGAGGCTAAGCATGTGTTCTCGGTAGGCACACAAACACATCTATACAATACACATCTACTTATAAGTACAGCCAGACACACAGATTAACACAGTCAGGAAACATAGCACTCATGCAAACACAAACAGCACCAGCAGCCTTGTTCCATTCACCTCTATGGCAGTTCAGGATGAAGGTCTGTTAGTGGATCCCATCGATAACTGGACTTAGGCATTCAGTATCTTCCCTGTATCCTCTCTCCCTAGTTGCTGGCATCTTGGCATGTGAGTCACTGAGGCCTGCAGCCACACTCTAGTTGCTGGAAAAAAGGTCAATTTGCATGTGTACACACACACACACACACAGACAGGATCACTCCAGTAACTCCCTCTAATCAGGCAGTCTGTCTACCCAGTAACAGGCCCTTGGATCTTCTTGTCTTCAGTTGCCTCATGCGTTCACACACACACACATATAAATGGGTTTCTCAGTTGACACAACAGCCCCTCCAGTAGTTGACCTGGACCTCCTTGTCCCTCCAGTCACCAACTGGCAGACCCTCTTATCTCTCCATTATCTGGTCTGGCCCAAACTTATGGCTCCCAAGACTCTTATCCAACTTGCTGGCTAGTCTGGCTTGGCATTTGCTAGTGATCACACACCAATGTATACACCCTCCCTTGCTCCAGTTGCTGGTACCAAAGACACATGGTTCCCTCTGACCCATGATCCCAGTTCGTCTGCTGGCATATAAACCTTCAGACACACACACAGAGGTACACAGGATATACAAAAGAACATCTCACCCAGGGAAATAGTTAGAAGTGGAGTTCAATATGACAAACTGGTCGTCAGGTGCAGACCATGGTCAGACAAGCATACTGACCAGCAGCCTGTTTACACACAGTCATACCTTTTTAATCTTTATGCATCAATTTTCTCATGACTGATCCTTCCCAAACAACCTCAATGCCTCCTTTTCCTTTCCTTTCATTCTTCCTCTAAACATCCCATATGTCCTGTACAATCCCAAAATGCATTTCACCTGCATCTCATAATGTGTCCCATACCCACTAGGCAGTAACCCTTCTCAGTTTGTAAGGTGATCTGGAGAACCTCTTCCATTTACTCATGGTGATGGGTGTCATTCCTGGCCCGTGAGGCTGACCATCCTGGAGGAGCAGAATCAGGGTTCTTGTTTCTCTGATTAGGTTTTTAGGGTTTCCCTGCTTGCCATTGTTCCTCTGTGTTTCTTCATGTTTGTGGGAATGAACCTTTTATCATGTATCCCTATCACATTAACAAAATAATTTTGGGCCTAAAAGGGAATCACTAAATCAGAAAAAGTAGGGCATTAGAAGGATTTTGGCTAAGACTCCCAATCTTCTTACAGAGGCACCAAGCAAATGCAAATAAGTTTTTCAGTCTTGTGTTGACAAATAACAGCAGCAGATTCCAATATTCTGCAGTAAATTTGGGGATGAAAATCGATGGAATTAGGGTTTTCTGAGCAGCAATTGAACAATTAAGACAAGTAATGCTCATGTGATCCCTCCTCTCCTCCGTTCCTTCCTTTTCTGCCTCCCTCCCTTCCTCTCTATCCTTTCTTCCTTTGCCCTGCCTCCCTGTCTTCCCTCTCTTCCTCTTCTTTCTTCTTTTCTTTCAATATGGACAATTAAACTTTTAATGGTTTTAATATTGGTTTTACCCACTCTGTCTACCTACACCGCTAATTGCCAGCTAAAAAACCCCTTCTGATCTCTTTCTACTCTGAAATGTCTTTGAGACTTGAGGTTCTGTCCTTGGCATTGAAACAAATTGTTTAATGGATATCAGTTTTACTGAAACATAGCATGGAAGCTATTTTGAAACATGCTTGCAGGTTTTTTTCATGCCTAGTATCAATGATTTGCAAGCTATATCCAAGAACAGGAAAACAGGAATTAGAAAAGATTAAAAACATGTTTTGCAAAGACTTCCTTGGATGTTATTTTATTCGGGGATACAACAAAGTGCAGAGATAAGTGATAATGTGATATCTAACTGCATTAAAGATTAAAGAAAATACAAAGAAGTAAGCCTTCATAATTAATTCACTGTAAGACAATGGCACATATGCTTTATAATGTAACACAAATAAATGAATGTATAATTTATTTTGTACATGAAAAGTAAATAGAGCTAAACTGCACACCATAAACATTGTCCAAGTGACCTTTGAACAGTATGAAACACTGAGAAAAGAGAAAATTCAGCCTCAGAGAGGGAATAACATCCAAAACCACACTGCACACTGAAAGAATATTCTCTGAATAGCCTTTCAGGGGGTGAAGCATATGACATGATTATATTATGATGTTATGAATTTGTACAGTCATCTGTCTGTTTCAAGAGTCATGAATGCATAGTGAGATGGGAAAGAAACTATTTGTCATACTTTGATACACTTCCAGTCCTGAATTTTTTTTGTGAAACTTTTCCTTGGCATGTGGACAACTAAAAAGCAACAGTGATAAACCCCAAACTAGTTCCAAATTCTCCCAAACCCCCTCATAAAAACAGTTGTTCATACATTGCAGCTAGAGGTGCATTCAAACATTACAGCCTGTGTTTCTAGTTTTCCACAGTCACACATCTTCTGGGAAACTCCAGTGCTCTCCTTTTGTACAAATCATATTTCTCATATTAATTTCTGGGGAAAAAATAGGTAGTGATGGTCTGGTAGTCAAAACTGTTTAAAGCTGAAGTCTCCATATGAAGACTTCATCTTTAAACAATTGTCCAGAGTTAGGACAACCTTCTGGGATGCTATGGAACAAGTCCCCATACATTCAGTTCTATGGTCAAAATAGACAAAAAGAGGGCTTTATAGCATATTATGCAAATATCTATCTTAAATCTCCTGATCTATTAAGATGCTCCTGGGAACAAATATAACCCCCTTCAAACAGTTCCATAAAATACCCTCTAGTGCACTGCCTTTTCCATTTTCTCTCCCTTAAATAGACTGTCAAAATGAGATGGCTCCAGCTTTTTCTTCATAGTATCCAATAATTATAGCTAAGAAAAATATAAAACAGAACTGCCATTATTTTCCTCTGATTACTATGGATACTCCATAAAAAAATTTATTGGAAGATATCATTAATTTGAAGCTACTTATTTAATCCATCTGTGGGTAGGCCACTGTGTGATCTGCAAAAGTAAACTTACAAAGCAAAGGACTAAATTCTATCCTGTAAAGCATGCAAATCATTTCCAGTTGACAAAAATGGGGGGCAGAAAGGTTATTTAGTTTTAATAATCTGAAACATAGTCATATTTGGGCATCTTGACAAATTATGTCTTCTGTGCTTCTTCCTGTGAAGAAAGACAGGGCTTCCTTTCCCAAGGAGGCTCAGAATTGTTAATTCTCTTGTGCATCTCTATACCCATAAACATAGAGAGTCTTAATGTCTAGATACCTGTGTTTTGGAGAAGTGATGTTAAGTGTGGAGGTTCCCATCCAAATATATACTTTGGCAGTACTCTTTCAGTAACTTTTTTTTTTTTTAATTGAAGAATGAGTTTTTAAATGGAAATGAAGATGAAATTGATGGAAGTGTTCTGTAACTTGCCAACTGCTTTTCACTTATTCTTACAAAAACACAAAGCAAGTGTTATGAGAGTAAAAAAGCTCTACATTGAGAAACAAACTATCAAGTTCAGGAAAAAAATCCTCTTAGTAGCTTTTAAAATCATAACTTTAAATACAAGCAAGCTACGAAAGCTGTATATCCATCCGGAACAGAAAGCTGATGATATAAAAGATGTGTTTAATGACAAAGAGGTCAAAGAGGTCCACGCCTGGAGGGAGGATCTGGAGAGCGAGTGTGGGCACTGTGGTCTGTCTAAGGAACGCGAGCTAGTTGACAGGGGGGTAGCTGGCCACTACCCCTGGGAGGAAATGGAACAGGCAAAGTGCCAACATGACGAGAGAACTGCTCCCCAGTTTCGCCCACTTATTAAAACGGAATTTCAACATGAAGGGGGTGCTGATACTGCGCCAGAAATCATAACAAAAGAAATACCCTATAGTGCAACTGAATTGGCGAAATGGCAAGATCGATATAGTAGGCTCCCTAGAGAAACAGAGATGGAATACGTGTGGAGGGTCTCCCTCATGGGGGGCAACAGAATTAAGCTTTCTGAGGAGGAGGTGCAGGGATACTGGGGTCCAGGTGTGTTTCTAACCATCCCTGACACTCAAGCCCCCTGGTCCCTCACTCAAAGGGCAGCATACTGGGCGGGAGGGCTAGACCTCTTGGAATGGGGAGATCAAATTACCGAGAGCGTGCAGAAAGCTGCCTGCCTCCAGCCAGTCATTTTATTCCTGCTTAACATTGAAATATCACGCTGATCTGAAATGTGGATTAGTCATCCTATGCTTATGCCCATCTCGTGTTTTCAGTTTCACTGCCCCTCCTTGGCGAGTGCACTGGGAAGTGGCAGAAGCCCCAGAAAACTCGATGGTGAATTTAGATGATGGAGAATGTTGTATAACATTGTTCATCTCACAACTCCAGTACTACTGCACTCTGCTACTGCACTCTACTACTACTACACTCACAATGCCAGTACTACTATAGAGGCAGCACGGACCAAAATGAAAGAAATTGCTGACCAAGCTGCCAAATCATTTCAATCACTCCAGCCGAAAGACTGGTTCAACGGGCATGCACCCGGATCTCGGTTCGCTTCCCTCCTACAATCCTGGGGACTCACGGGGTGGGGGAAATGGTTAATTCAAATTGGAATAACCCTGTTGGCTGGATTTCTGTTCCTTATGACTGGCATAACTATTGTTTAATGTATGATTACCCATCTGCTTGCTTCTGCTTTCATTCTCTTTTCTCCTGCTGTTCACTATGTTCATATCACCACCCTGGAAGACAAAATCAAGGACCCTCCGCCAACTCTCGTTGAAAATGTATGATTTTGTGAACTATGTCCTCTCGATCTTCGCTATGTGAAAATCATCACCCTGGATGAAGATTACATAGACAATGTTTGAACCACGGGGTGATGTGAGAGACTGAAAGAGTTAATGTCTCAAACATTGTGGCGACTTGAGGCGCTATTTGCATGGCGATGGCGATGGCAGGTCGGCAAGCACGGGGTGGGGGAGAGCAGGAGCGGGAGTGGGACGTGCGGGAGGTGGAGAACGTGTCGGAGGACGCATGGTTCCGGGTTTTGCCGGACTTTACCATGTATGGCCGGAGGTCACACAGGGTTTAAGGGGCTTGCAACTGCCCGAGAGACCCCTCGCAACCACCCCCCTCCCCCAGCGCCTGCGCAGAAGATTGAGAACTTTCTAGAACAAGAACCATGTAAGTCCTGAAGGGGCATACCTGGAGGCGGGTATTAGCTTATAAAAGACACGCCCTCCAGGGAACGGCATGCGCGACCACCACTGGAGGATTGCCACGTCTGTCATCATCATTGCGGGATCCAAGGGTGGTGATACTTTTCTTTCTCTTTCCTCCTCTCTTTTCCTTTCCTTTTCTTGCTTCTCTCTTCCTCTACTCTTCCAATATATGCAAGTTTTGGATAAATTGTGACGGGCTGCCCGGAAAATAGCTCCATTGCCAAACTGCCTCTGTTTGTTCGTTGAGCTTGCCAGTTCGTTAAGTTTGTCCGTTTGTTGAATTCACCAGTTAATAAAGTTGCTGGCCAGACTGCTCCTCTGAGTCATTGTCGTGACTCTACCGACCATGTGGCTCTGCTGAGCAGAGATCGGCTGTTTGTCAGTACACAAACTGTTGCGGAATCGAAAAGATTCACCCCTCTTGCAACCCACTGAGTGGGACAAGACATTAATTTGGTGTCAGAAGTGGGATAGACTATTCCTCTGAGTTATTGTCGTGACTCTACCGACCGTGTGGCTCTGCTGAGTAGAGATCGGCTGTTTGTCGGTACACAAAGTGTCGGGGAATCAAAAAGATTCACCCCTTTCGCAACCCACTGAGTGGGACAAGACAGTACTCATAAACAAAATTAATATCATCAGGAAAAAAACAGAATAAAAGTTTATTTTCCTTTTATTTATGAAAAAAATGTTTAAAAGTTTTGCAGTTTTCTTGTCTCAGCCACTTAGGCTCTCTCACCCATTAGAAGACTAATCTTGCCAAGTAGACACAATACTGAATACAAAGGCAAATATAATCATCAGTCTTATATACCTACCTAAGTATGTTTGTATTCTGTGTCACCCATTTTTTATGAGCCGGATTCACCAAGAAAAAACATTTCCCCCCCCGCCCCAGCATGTGCTGCTCTGTTGGTGTGTACATAGTGTGTTTGACATATTCAGGGCATGCTGGATTTATTCAACTTATACAGATTGTTGGCATCAGCAGCAGATCTGATTTACACCCAACATATTAGATATATTTCATGTATATTGTGCCAGCAATCTGTGTACTATAACATGTTTGACGTTTCTGGTTGTCCTGTGGCCTTGTCAAAATTTCAAATTCTGAACAACATGTCAGAAGTCCTCAAGCTCCACTTGAACAAAATTTATTTGTAGAAAGGAAAAGAAATATCCTGGCAAACAGGAACATATGGTAGGCTGAGTCTTATTTCCTGCAATCTTATTTTCTCATAGAAAATTATGAAGCTGCAGGACATTGAGTGTGAATCAGCTTCAGAAGTGTTACCCAGGAAACTCCTCTAGTCAGAATTTGTAATTGTTCCCTGCTGCTCCTTTCTATTTAGATGTTCCTACTTCACCCTTTATCCCCACACCACAAACCCAAGACAATATCAAGGCCTAATTTTTTACAGCACACATTCAGGTAAGGCTTAAAGCTCAAACCACTTTTATTGCAAATGCAAACATAATTAAGATTTTTTTAATTATTATTCATTGCTAAAGCATTATGCTTGTATTATTTTTCCTTCTTATTATTCTAAAATAGCCTATATATCTTCTTAATTTTTTTACTTCAATACAAGATAACTCTAAATTGTAAAGGTATGTGGAAGGAGAGTATCTGCTCCTTTAAGGGTACCCAGTCAAAGGAGCCATAAGCCAGAAGACATAGAGACAAACTTGACCAGCAAATGATAAGGAAGGTCCTGATAAGAACAAACCTGGTCAGAGGCATGAATTGGTAAGGGTGAGTATGTGGGGCATGAAAGTGTTTCTTTTTTCAGCTGGGACGATAAGGACAGAGCAAGAGACAAACACACAGAGACATAAAACCTGACCAATTAGAATCAACAAAGACAATAATCAGAAACAAACCTGGTCAGTCACACTAATTGATGGGCTATCAAGAAACTGCAGGCAAACCAGGACTTTGCAACAGATGATGATGCAAACCTGAGGATCCAGGTTGTTGGAGGGAGTTGGTGGGACAGAGCCAGCTGATGAGACAATGTGCAGGAAAAGGGGGAACAGGGGGGAACAGAGAGGGGGGTAGGCAGAAAAGGGTATAAAAGGGGCTGTGTGTAAAGCAGGACTGGTCAGAATGCTTGTCTGGCTGAGCCCTGCGCCTGGTCACTGCAGTTTGTCCTGTCTTCTTATATCTTCTTGTTAAATTTTCTCTTAATGACCTCTCACCATAATTTCACTCTCTATCCTGTGTGTGTGTGTGCTGCAAGGACTCAGTGCCAGCTGCTGGTGAGACCTGAGTGTGTGTGAGTGAAATTTGGTGCCAGCTACTGGAGTCAGATGCGGGGGTGGGCACCCCTGGTCCATGATGTCAGCTACGGGAAAGCAGCAGCTGTGTCTGTAGCTCACATCTGGGTTCTGGGGCACAGGGCTGAGCCCCAGCTATTGGGGCAGGAGGGGTCCTGGGCTGGAGAAACTGGAGAAGGTGGCAACAGTCCTAACATTCCGAAAATAAATCATTCTCAACTTCACTGGCCTGTGGATGAATAACTGTGGAGGCATTTAGGAAGAAAGAACAATTGCTATGGTGAAGTATAATCTCTCACTAGTGCCCTAGTCTTTTATTCCCAAATCATTGATGTCATTGGGTTTGTTACACTGAAAATCTTGCTACAGGCAAAAATGAAGCACACTTATAGGTGGAGCTGAGAATCTACTGTCAGTCCAACCCATGTTTTAGAAGGAAAATAGTCCAAATTATTAGTCCAATTACAGAAATATTCATTCCTGGTCTAGAGTAGTGCAGTAAATTTCAGTAACACAAGTCCTCCTGCCTGAAGAGGTGTGAGGTTCAGGATGGAGTTCTTGCCCTCTTTGCTTGGCGGAGCATGAAGTTGATGCTGGCATTGGTCCTTACTTTCTCCTTAGCCTAGGGGTCCTGCTTGGAGGTCTGGGTGTGCATTCCCTGCCCCCCACTGGCTGCCTTCTGGGGGTCCCCACAGCGGAGGACAGCAGGAGGAAAGACGAGCTCCAACTAGCCAAGGCTGCCCCGGCCCCCTGAGCGACACCTGCCCTGCCCCTGCTGGAACTGGCAACAAGGGGTGAGGATGCTGCTGTTTTTTAAATCTTCGGAAGCACACTGATCTTGCCTGAAATCATGCTCACCAATTCATACCCTGCATGGAAAAATGGCAATGCCCAGACTATTCCATTTGTTTTCTAGAGTTAACAGTCATTTTATTTCTGTTTTGTTTTTCATAGCTATAAGCACAGAAAGGGAAAGAGAGAACTGTTTCTATGGAAATAGATGAAAATTTGTTAACAAAATTTGAGTTGTCGTGTATTTCTAGCACTGTACCAGTAATAGACTGATTGCCTAGTACTGAAAAATGCCCACAGAAATTATGAACCTATGTTATTAATTTTGCAAAATGACGCATCATCCCTTCTGAAGGGGGGGTGGTTTTAAGTACCGTGGGTCCTTTGGGACCAGAGGTTTGTGCGTAGCTCTTATAACACCGCTATTCTGAAAACTAACTAATTCTGCTACAAAACTATTTGAAACACCTCTAAAGCTGGAATAATTCAAAATTTATGACTGTGGTTGTCCTGTCTAGAAGTGCAAATGCCCTGTTATATGAAACCATGCAAGGGGAGATGAATCACACCATTTTGACAGAGAGAAAATCTATTTGTTTCCTAGAGAATATTATTATACAGATCAATTCCTCATTACCTGTCTTATCCTACAACTATTCCCACAGGCTAAAACTTTTACACAAAATTATTTCTGTTGTCTCAAGGAGAAGAAGAAATTATTCCTCATAGTCATTGCTGTGTGCTTTTAAGGTTTGAAAGCTGGATATGCAAATAAGTTCTGTTAAATGCTAGTGGCAATGCACTATATATGTACTATGAATTTATAATTATTATTTGTCATTTTTTATTGTTGTAGCACCCGATGGCTTCAATTGGAGATCTGTACTACTTCTAGCATGACAGCTTGCTGGAGTTTGAAATTATGACCTTTTACCATTACTAATTTCACACATCTTTCTAAATGTAACATAGAACAAAAAAGGATTCTTTGTTGAATGAAATGTTCAGACAATACTCACATCTGTTCAAAAGGATTTTTTGCTGGCTTAGGCAGTGCAATATTTCTGCAGCTTATTTTTCTAGGCATTCATTTTTCAGACTGATCTGGAAAAAAAAAAAAGAAAAAAAAAGATGGAAAAACACAGTTACATGGTAAAATATCTATTTACACTGGGTGGAAATGCATTCACTTTGGTCTTACGTCTACAGTTATTTTCAGCTGAGTACAAAGAAGAGATAGAAGCTACAGGGAGATAAGCATTTATGATCTTGAAACTCAAAAAGCTTATATTTCAAAAGTATCATCCTTTATTCAAAGGTACTTCTTTTTTACAATGCTTGATAACATAAAAACCTTTCAAAAGTTACAAAATGTACAATATTTTTATGCTTACAATAATTTAATCTTTTTTGTTTGTTTTTAATACAATTCAGATAAAACAGTATGGTTTTTTATTGCTGACATTTTAATGGTCTTTTTTATATCGGGAGTTCTTTGATAAGAATGACAACGTAAGAAACTATTTTCTCTCAATATAAAACATGTCTTAAAGACAGTATGTATCTGGTTTTTTGTTATTACTGTAAGAAGAATGTTCATAGAAAACATCTATTGATGTTATTTAGGACATCATGGATATTCCATTTTTATTGTATCTTCAGAGAAATTAAATATAAGTTGTTTGAAATCAAGTCAACTTAATATGTTGAGTCTAAGAAAGAGTAACTTTCCTCCCTTATTCCATTATGATTTATTTAGGAGATAGCAGTTTAGTGACTGTAGAGAAAAAAAAGAACTACTAAATTTGCCTACATAGTTAATGCTTGTGGAGAAATAGATTAGATATGATTTACATATTGGCAGTATTACACCATACTGCCAATGAAGTATTCTTCAACTAGAGCTCATTACCTGAGACACAGCAAATCACCTAAGCCTCCACTAAACCTTTGCTGTACTGGAAGAAGACAGTTTCTAAGTCCTGCTTCTCTATCCACGGTTTTTCTGTTTTCTTTAGAAGTTATTAAGGAGTTCCTCTTTCTCAGTACCACCCTTTATACAACCTAATTAATACCATTTTCAATAGGTAAAAGATATGCAAAAGAATCTTGAGGCATTTTTTAGCTGCATGATTGGGCACTATTTTGCAGTTGTCTATTGATAGCAGTTTCAGGATCCAATATGATTTCAAGGAGTCTATGAACCGGTGACTGTATAACATTCTGTTGTATCCTGATTTAGATGGGTTTGAAAAAAAAGTCTAATCACACCTTTAGGATGGGAAGACTGGATAAAGGGAGTGTCGGACTGATTTCCATGATCTGTGATCTTTCAGCAATGGTTATCTGAAATTATCATCACACTCTAGGATATTGACTTAGATATGCAGGAGGTGGATAGAGATGTGCAAGCAAAAATCCATAGAAAGGTTTAGAATTTCTGGTAGACTGGTTGCTGCTCAGGGGAGCATTTACAGGAATAATGAATTGTGTGAATTGGGATTTAGGTGCCTAAATTCTCTTGTTCTCAATTTGTGGAATTTTGTCATTAGAACATTTGGACGACAGAACAGATTTAATTCCTATTCACTTATTTGGGGTTTTGTTTAGACCAAAGAATGCAAAGTATAAACTGCAAAAAAATTGAGAGCAGGAAAGACACCTAAGGTCTACATATTCTTATGTGTTGAACCCATTGGAAAATTCAGGCTTCTTTCAGTAGTGCCTTCTTCTGAACTCAGATATGTTCTTGACTTCACAGTGACCCAGTTTCAAAAAAGTAGTTCCTGGGCTGTCTGCTGGTAGATGGGATTTTGAGGATTTTTTTTTTTTCCCTAGGAGGATCTAGGTGTCCTAACTTTAGGTGAGCTATAGTTCTACAGAAATCTACTTTTTATCTCTGTTGCTAAGTGTCTTCCTTCAAAAGGCAGTTCAGTGTTTTAAACTCCATGTAGAAAGAAATGTATACTACAAAGCCACAGGTGAAGGACCTGTTTTAATGATCCTTCTGGTTTCTTATTTTTCTGTTAGTTGCCTGTCATGCATTAAATCAAGCAGAGACATTTAATATTATATTTAGTGGATGGAAAGGTAAAGATTCTCTTTAACACCCTGATGAGGCCTTCAAAACTGTTTAGTTTTCATCACTGACAATAATTAACACCTAAATTAGGAATGCAGAGGACTAGTTACCAGTGGGAAGCTAATCTTTGATGTTATAAATCCAAAATTAGAAGTTTAATCTAGGAGGTTAAAACTAGTTTACAGGTTTGTTGTTTTTGTTTTTTCCAGCTAGCTCCTCCCCCTCCAGCCCAATGATCTGAAAGTGTATCTGTAAGTGTAATCACAGAGGATTATTCTGGGAAATTCAGGCAAACAACTCACTGCTATTCTGTCTGTTATTCTGTTCAACAGAAAAGAAAAAAGACACGTTTCGCATATCAGAAGGTTTTTTTCCAACCACAGGTAAAGTTTAAAGCAAGTCACAGCTGGAAATGAAAGTAAATTAGGGGTTTTTTTTCCCCTCTCTCTTCTTGAATTATATTCCATCTATGAACCACAGTGTGGTTGAATAATCTGGCCATAACAGAAGCTAATTTAGCAATGCGAAGCACTCTAAGAATATGTCTACTTCCCTTTTCCACCTATACTCTTTCAGGAAAGGGAATGAGGACAAGTTGTCCCATTTTCAACATCAGAAAAGCTCATGTCTCAAGAAACTTAGGAAACTTTTTTCTTCTTCAGTAGTGTTGACGCTCATAGGAAGAGAGGAACTATCAAAAAAATACTTACAAGTAAGACTTCACAATAAATCTTGTGATATCATGCAACACCCTCCCCCCAAACCAACAAAACCGTGTTGCATTTCAGTTTGATGCAAGGTATACACACTGAAAGAAAATAGGCAAGGTCGAATAAAAAGTTTAGAGCAGATATAAATAGTTTGTGATGAATTATACTGGTAACTGGTAGTGAACCTGAGAAATAAAAAACCCAGAAGAGGAAGAAAAAAAGTATCCTCACATTTGACTTTTCCTGTGTACAAATTGAGAAACAAATGCTCTTTTATTTTCCATATGAAAAAAGTTAGATGAGGAAATTTTGCAACAATAACAAGGTATGAAGTGTTCAAGAATCTATTTTGTTGAAGATTGATAAAGTAATTTCGATAGTGAATCAGTGCTTTTGTAGTAATTAGTAAAAAATTAGTTGCAAGTGGTTACCAGAGCACTGTCTGTCAGTCTGTACATGTTTAAGTGCATGTGTGTCTTCTAATGAATTGTATATTTTATACAGTGGACTTTTCAGCGACCTTAGAGCTGTATGCATGAGTGACTGGGTTGTGCTAATAAAACCACAGCTTAAAGGCTACTGAAGAAATATGGGATTGTATCAGCGACTTCCAAAAGAGCAAACACAGACTGACAGCAATGGCCTTGAAAGTGCAAGCACGGGACAATAGCCAAGGTCCCAGGCTATAAACACAAATCACTAGTGATTAATCACTGATCACTAAAGGAACACAACCTTGGCAGCTGTTTCAGGGTTAAAAAAGAAAACAAAGAAGAAAACTCAAGCATTTGTAAAACACACTATGTAGAGTAAAACTTGAATGCAACATGGAGTTTATGGATGAGAGAACAAACAGGAAGTAAGTAAACTGTGTTAGCAAATGTTTTTAAGAAATGACCCAAGCAAATCCAAGAGTGATGAGGAAGAACCCCCATCATCAACACCACACCCCACCCAGTAAAAAGTAGGAGGAAACACCAAACATCACCCTCATAATCCTCCTGGTGAGGAACAGAGGTGGTGGCTACTTGAAATAACAAAGCTTTTGAAGGGTGAACAGGCACCAGATAAAATAGTAAGTACTAGAGTTTGTCAGTTTATGTTTGCCAGTTGCAACAGGATCATTTTTTTAAATGGCCTATGATACCTGTATCTTTTTGACTGCATTGTAACTGTATTGTAGAGACTTAAATACACCAACATCTATGTCTTAAGTGTGCTTCTGTAGCCTACATTAAATTGTGCAGAGTATGTAATCTGGTACTCCAACCTTGAGAACTAGTTGTTAAAATTTGAATGCAACGATCTATTTTCAGGCAAACTGGCTGTGTATTGTAAAGCAACAATATCTACACTTTACAAATCCCTTGGCTTTAATTCCAGTTACTTAACTGAAATTAACCTTTTCTAGAGCATAAAATCTGTAATTTGAATGTAATTCAGGTAAAGATTCTTGATGAAAGATCACATCTCAGAAATACGTTTGTGCATAAATTTGCTCTAATCCACTGTTGCAATACTTAGTCTCCCGTTCCCTTCCCTTCCCTTCCCTTCCCTTCCCTTCCCTTCCCTTCCCTTCCCTTCCCCTCTTCAAAAATACATATGAAAAAGGGTACTATATGTTACTTAGATTTATTGGAAAACCAGCTGATAGACAATTACCCCCAACAAGACTTGTGAAGAAACAATTAGAATACTGTCTTTAAAGGGTTATCTGAAGTTATTTGTATGCCATTCCTGAAACTAGACTATGTGTAGTTATATCCCAGTCTTACCTAATCTAACAGTTTTTGAGACTGAATGCCAGGTATTGTTGTTATGGCAAATGAATGCATCACAGCTGTTCTAGCAGTTTTCAGCTTTAAAATGTTCAAATGCATTTTTGGTTAAACTCTTTTAGAGAGAAAATATGAAAGAAAAATTTATGTGCATATGAAATTGTTGCTTAGATGTGATATTGAGAATCAGCATTCAGTTGTTTTCCCCTTTTCTGAATATTTTAATATATATTGTCTTAATTATTTTTTTAATTAAGAAAGGCCTTTTTTCTGTTTTATTTTCCTTCCAGAACTTGGATCTTTAGTCACTGCTAACTCAGAAATATTATGAAATTTATTTATTTTAATTAATAAGTAGAAGCTGACAGCTACAATGAAATGTGAAGTATCTTTTTTCATATTATTTGAAGGAACATCCAGCAAAATAAAGTGTTAACAAGGTGATCAACATGCAAAATCTGCTCAGATACGAGTGTGAAATCTCATAGATTTCAGAAGCAGAAGAGTTTTACTTATATTTTTCCAGCTAATTAATTAATCCACTTTTCCTTTTGGTATGTGTGATAAAAATGCCTGAAATACACAGGTTACTGGAAATATAGACTGAAATGAGATGTGAAATATCAGTCCCTACAGTGAAGAAAGATTTTTGCAATACCTAAAGAAAATGCCTTCCCAATTTGACTGTGATCACTGATACATACTTAGAAAGTGTACATTTCCCCCAACCACTTGTGCATTATCATATTGTGATTATATTTAAACTATGTTTCCTAAGTTTATTTATGAGATGACATGTGTGGCAGTGACAGCTATGGAAAATAAAAAGCTATATCACATACATAGTTCCCCCTACTCATTAGAGTAGTTAGGCCGATAAGGAATGAAACTGGATTAATTTCATATTTTTTGACAAAGTTATCCTTTTTCTAATGCTACATACTTAAAAACTGATTGTTTATTAATGTATTGCCAAGCCATTTCCCAGATAAAAATTAGGCTGACAGATATTTAATTCCTCCAGTCCTCCTTTTCTTTAGTCCTTAGGGCATACATATTCTTTTTCTACAAATTCTATAAAGTAGCAAGTGTTATTTCAAATGTCCTTTTGACTAGTTCTGTTGCTTTAGGGTCAATTTCCTTATGCTTTGCTGTACTGGAGATAACAGAAAACTTTTGTTGTTTGTTCTTTCTTTCTTCTGGCCTACATTCTTATCTCCTTGTCAAAATTATTTGTATGGAGTATTAAAAATAACTTTTTTTTTTGGTGATGATTGAAGCAAAAAAAAGGAACAAGCTATTGAAGACATTTCCATATCTATTACCTTTTTTCCCTTCCTCTTCTGTAATGTATCTTACTCTTCTTTTCTGTTTACCTGTATATAGAACCTTTCCTTGTTAACTCTGTTTTACTAATATGCATAATTTTGAATCTTACTCTTTCTAGCTTTATCATCACTTACTTGATCTATTTCTTGGTACCGATCCTTCATAATGTGACCATCTTTCCACTTTTGCACTCTCTTTTTGATTTCCAAGTCATTGACCTGCTCTCAGTGCACTCATAATGATATCACACTCCTTTTCTTTCATAACGACAGTTTGTCTTTTTCAAGTTAATATACCTCATTAAATAAATTCCAGTTCCCTCCATTGTTTTATCCCACAGATTATTTTTCCAGTGATTCTATAAACAACATATTTCAGGTATTAACTACGAATCTGGTAGTTAATCTATTGACCATGTATGTTTTGAAAATATGTGTTTTACTTATTCCAACAGTACTTCAAAATGAACACTCGATTTACAATATTCTCTTTAGTATTTTAAAGGGATTTATTTTTGTTTATTTATACTTCTAAGTACAGAAGTAATTGTCTACTTGCGAACCTGTAGGTTTCAGTGAAACAGTTAACATCCTCAGATGAAAGCCCATACATATGTCTTTTCAAAATGAAGGTATGTTGGAATTGTTAAAACAAAAAATCTTACCTTCTTCAGTTTAAACAGGCAAAAGGATGGCTATAGTGATAGTTAATGTGTACAGCCATCAACAAATTTGCAGACTCACACATTACTTTTACAGATTACAGTTTAACAATTAAGAACAATCATATACTCGTGTATCAGTGTAGTAATTTTGATAAGAATATGTAATAATTTCTAAGAAGAAATCAATTATAGCTTAGCCACTCAAAAGAACAAAGCAAAAATAGATCTTCCATGAAAGATGCGTGAACTTAGAAATGACAATACCTAACAACAGTAAGTGCATCTGGTGTCCCACAAAGCCTCCTTCCACAAAGTAGTAAAGTTACAATTCGTTATTTGTCATTGTCCGTTCTCTGTTCAAGTGATGCATATGGTGGGATTCAGGTCACAGATTAAAACATCTATAATCTATGAAGAATATAGTATATATATACAGGATACATGCAATAATGGTGTCTGCATGTAAGCTAGTCATTTAACCTCTTATAGCCAAGACATACAGTTTTAGTACAGCCAACAGTCTAGAAAGCTCATTAGTAGATTGGATACATGTTTTTGGTTTAGGGAGAGCTGTGTTATTCCACTGACTGTTTTGATTAAATATCAGTAACTGATGGGAGTTTAACAAACCTAGCTCACATTTACACATCTGTTTTCAATGCTTTACTGTATAAGTAAAATCCTATTTTTAAGGCTTACTTCATTTCCCAAAGCATAGTTGTCTCTCACGCTATCTTAAATATCCTGAGAATTACCTATTAGCCTTCATCTTCCCTTCCAAAGGGCCCGGATCTACCATTGGTTCTGTGTCATACCTGAAACCTCATGAAAATATCTTTGCTAATGTAGAACATTTCAAGCTGTATTGGATGCCCCACTATGGATGACTGACTTCATCCATTACTCATATAGAGTTTATGTTTTGGAAAAGTTTTTATCATGCACTGTAAATCCCTCTCAAGGTTTTCTCAAAATTTAGCCAAAATATCGTAAATTATTAACCCAGAAAGTCTGATAATTTGTATATAATTACCATAGGCTCTACTGTGTCAGACTTTATTTTACTTGACAGAATTCCTAAAAATTACTAGAACAGAAGTAATCACTTCTTGATCCCTTGTTGATTAATCATTTTCTCTGTCGAGGACAACATATGAAGCCCCTAGAAGTGGTCATTAGACTAGATCTGAGTTTCAGGTGAGTTTCAGAGGAGTTATGAATTTTGGGGGAAAAAAGGTATTTAAATCTAGGCTATTGAGAGAATGCAAATATTGAACTAAATATTTTTCAGGAAACATCAGGTAGAAAGAATGAAAAGTATTTCAAAATTGCTTTCTTTAATTGAAATTGTTCTCTTACACAAAAAGGCACTTAAGTCCTGTTGTAGTTAACTGGAAATGTTATATCACATCCCTCATTTCCTCTTGTTTTTGAACATGACTCCTAAAAGAACTCTATTACATTGTATAAATAGTACTAATTGTCAGAATAAATCATTTTATGGAAAAATTTGCCCCAAAGTAAATTTTCGTTGATATCTTATAAATCTGTGCACAGCAACATACTTAGCCTCTTTATTGGTGAAGCCCCATAAACATATCCAAAATTCAAGTTATAGCTTGTACTGTAAACCTTATAAAGCCTTTACAAAAGCATAAAAATGAATCTATCATTAAAGATAAGCAGCATCAAAATGAAAATTTTGAAATAGAAAATGGATATTAATGACACATAACTCATACTTTGTCTTCATTGAAATGATTTTTATTTTCCTTTCAAAAAATAAATAGCCAATTATAAAGTTATAAGTAACACTATGGCATTTAGTTTACAAAAATAAAAAATAATATTTAATTATTTTAATAATTAAATTATTATTAATCAGCAATATCGTTTCAAGTTAAAAGCTATAGCATTTAACTCGAAACAATATTGTTTTGACACACAGTATAACATTTAAAATTAGACATTCATCTTTTAATTCTTCCATAAATTGACAGTGGTCATACGTATACTACTAAATACATTCTCTGCCTCTGAGTGTGAATGACAGAGGACAGGTCATACAGCTATGCCTTATTGCACTTCATACTGGGGTGGTTCTTGTCAAACTGTTTACTGCTAATGGTTCCTGCCCCTGTCAAGCCCTGAACTGTGCCCAGGCATTTTTTGGGAAAGTGGTGTTTGATCCAGGTTAACCCATGCTGGGATTGTGCTAAAATTTAACAGTAAGGACAATAAAATGTCAATGTTGTGGCATTTGCCTTCTTTACTTTAAATAGCATAGATACAGCTATTATGTACCCTATGACTCTCATTCAGTAAGGTAAATCTAAAAATACTCCTATTAAATTTAAGGGAACTAATCAAGTTCTTAAAGTTATGTAAATAAACCAGTTTCATCACATTAGGAAATGTAATCTGTTTCAAGTAATCTTATAATCCTAAAAAAGAGTATAGCATAGGATCTGAAGTTAACATACAGCTAGAAAGAGATTACTGGATAGATCATGACTATGCGACATTTTCCAAAAAATTATAAAGATAATGATAAAGAGGTAGACAATGCCCTTTGTCTGAATCTTAAGATTTTTTCTTGGATAACATGTAACAATGTTTCTTTTATTGTCTGTGGCAATATAAGTATTAAAAAAAAAAAAGAATTAAAAAAAAAGATAAGAGTCTGCATGCTACAGTGAGAAATCAAGGGAAGAATCAACAGAAAATATTAGAATCTTTTAATTAGGAAAGACAGAAGGCTTGAGAATCCTTAAAAGAAACAACAATTCCAAGTAAAGTATAATTGGACAAGTAACAAGGTTGATTTTTACATGTTTTTATTTAAGAAAAAAAGAGGTATGTTTTTTTTTTCTTCTCTCTTCCCTGAAATGGAAGCAATCAGACAGCAAAAGCCCTTTATAAAAATATCCAAATCAGAAATTAAAAAAAATCCAACACAAAATTAAAAGCCCTGAAGACCTAAGAACTACACACTTCTTCCAGCCCAATATTTGCTCTGATAATTAGGATTCTTAAATGATATAGAAGGGAAGGGATGTTTCTTCTCTGTCCTGATCAGCTTCAGTCTCAGCATCTTTTCCTTTTGCCTTCAGTGATATTTCAGACAACTAGAGTATGTCTCTTCTAGCTAATTGCTAAAGAAATTTAGACAAAAAAGAGCTTGGAAAAGGAAAAGCCCCCAATCAGAAGGAGAGGAAAACAATAAAAGGAAAAGCAGAAAAAAAAAATCTTCTAGGTTTTTTTTTACATCTTATTCCTTGTATCAGGTCTAACATTCTGCAAGCAAGAGACCACCCTGTCAAATAGAATTATTTTGAGCTGAGTTATTGCTTAGTTTGACATATATTTCAACTGAAAATTTGACAGAGAAAGAAGTTGTATGATATGCTTAACAAATAAATAATAGAATATACAAAGAGTTTAAGAAATGTTTTATTTTAATAGGGTTTTTATCAGTTCAGCAGTAGGAGAAAACATTTTAAAATATATTAGTAATCTCTATAAGTGGGTAATCATGAAGACCTACATGAAATCTGTAGTTTAAAAAAGGATTGTCAATTTTTCTCATGTACCTGATACTTATTCTGCCACTTTTGAAACCTAAAAAGCCTCATTGTTTTAATATTCCTATTGTTATTTTTGCAGAACATTCTTGAGAGAACAAGGACTTATCATCTCCAGTACAATAATCAGAAAGATCTATTCCAATATTCTTCCTAAACAGAGTGGCTGTAGAAGACAAATGATAAAACAAAACCTGACTCTGTTTTAAACTACTTTTCCAAACACACAATTCCAAAACAGTATTTTCTAATTCATTACTGTTATGATCATCACTTACTTTTTTCTAAGTGTTTCTGTAACCTCATCTGTGAATTTCCTAAGACACTGATACCTGCTCATCTTGGCAGCCTTTTTGCGTTAATTTCTCTCTATTGTAGAAGAGATACACATTGGTTTTCTGATTCAGTTAAAGTTAAGGATAATCCCTAATCTCCCCAGTTATAATGGTGGGTTGCAGATCAGACCTATGTGTCAAAATAGTGTGATTTTTCAGGACAATGTAGAAAAATCATTTTAGTGCAATTTACATGTTTAATGTTAATCACATGATTAAAAATTCAGTCCATCCAGCATATTGATAAAAAAATTCTGCCATGTTCATTCCTTGCAAACTGAAGACATCACAAAACAACAGTTTGTGCATGTGAAAACAGTAGTTCCTGCAACAGTATCCCAAGCCCTAAGATATTGTAACGAATAGCTGGCATGAACAGTAATTAATGTTGTCCACAGAACTATCACTTCAACATCAACATGCATACAATTTTATTATTTTAAACAAAAGAAAATGTAAAGCATTTAAAATTATTGGATGCATTTATTTCTTTTTCAGTAAAACTTTTGTTTCTCCTCTTATTTTTGTCCTCACAGCTCTTTCTCAATATGAGAAAAAACACTCTTTGAAGTGATGTCAGCACATCTTATGTCTGCAGACAAAACCCAGAAGCAATCAGCCTGACATAGGCTATTGCCTCTTGTTTATTATTAAAGTATCATTTTAACCTTTCTCACATCCCTACTCAGAGTCATTCCCCCCACCCCGCCCCGTAATTTAAAAGAAAACATTCATTTTAAAATCAGGTAAAATGTTTCATCCTGTCCCGCTCAACCTCCACTCTTTCATATTTCTTTTACTTTGTGTTTTCTCCTTAAGAGCTTTAACTTTCTGTGTGGCCATACATATAAAAAGCTTATTAGTGCACACTGTGTTACTCGATTATTTAATACATAGGCCCTGTTTTAGAAGGCATGTTCAATCCAATGAAGGATACTTCAATGACTGTTAAAGCATACACACCTAAAAAATGGAGCATCATTTCTGGTTTACACAATACCCATCAGTTACATGAAAATGAGAACAAAAGTAGTATTTCAATGTGTGTATATCATTATCTTCTCTGAAAATAATTACCTTACTAATATGATTAAAGAAAAAGAATATTAAAACATTCTGATTTACTCATTGACAGAACTAGGACAAACTGCCACAATAATTTTGGCCTAATTATGCCATTTTGCCTCTTGCCATGACTAGCCCTAGCCACTGGGGTAAAAAAATCTAGCACTGTATAGGTCGAATAGACCAAACAGAAAAACCATTTAATTGACTATGTGTCTAATTTATTATAATAATAAATACATGCATATTTGATATCAGTGAAGTTAAGCAGTTGTATTTCGTTATATACAAACTTAAATGCACAGATAACTCTTTAATGGGACATAGAGCTTCCATAAAGCTTTTAGGTACTGAGATAATTCTCATGTCAGGTCATTTTGTAGAGGTTGTGTAGAATCTTTCTTCAGGTTTTTTTTTTTTTTCCTGAAGTTTCTTGGGACTTATTAGTGAAATACCCGACTCTGAAGCCTTTACAAAAGGTTGATGTACGACACATGAGGTTCGTGGAAGCCATCACAATGATTAGGGACAATATTTCAAATAAAAGGGTGTCAGTTCCTCCCTGTGACTGGAGATCCCTGCAACTCAAAAGAGACAACTCCTTTCCTTTAAGAGACTACCATAGGAGGTGGGATCTTAGAAGGAGAGGATTCAAACCTGAATCTATAACCTTCCAACTATGTTATTAGGTTGCCTAGTACTGTGTCCAGTCCAGTCCTGAAAATCTGTAAGAACAGAAAACCCACAACCTCTATAGACAACGTGTTCCACTTCTTGACTGTCCTCATCGTGGAAAAGTCTGTTCTTATATCCCATCTGAACCTTTGCTGTCACAATTTATGACCATTAGCTCATTCCTGCAATGCACATAAGGAGCCTCTCTCCCTCATGTTTATGACCACCACATAGATACTGGGAGGCTGCTCTTAGGTGACCCAAACCCCATCTCTTCACCTCCTTCACCTCTGTGATTCTCCCCCTCTACTCTGTTCTCATGAGACCCCACCTGGAGCACAGCGTCCAGCTCTGGGGCTCCCAGCACAAGAGACATGGATCTGTTAGAGTGGGTCCAGAGAAGGGCCATGAAAATGATCAGAGGGCTGGAATACCTCTCCTATGAAGAAAGGCTGAGAGAGTTGGGGTTGTTCAGCCTGGAGGAGAGAAGTCTCCGGACAGACCTTATTGAGGCCTTTCAATACTTAAAGGGGGCTTATAAGAAAGATGGAGAGATTGGTTTTTTAGTAAGACCTGTAGTAAAAGGACACAGGGTAATGGTTTTAAAATGAGAGAGGGTAGATTTAGATAGGACATAAAGAAGACATTTTTTATGATGAGTGTGGTGAGGCACTGGAACAGGTTCCCCAGAGAAGCTGTGGATGTCTCATCATTGGAAGTGTTCAAGGTTAGGTTGGATGGGGCTTTGAGCAACCTGATCTAGTGAAAAATGTCCCTGCCCATGTAGGGGGTTTGGACTAGATGATCTTTAAAGGTCCGTTCAAACCCAAACTATTTTATGACTCTATGACTCTATGATTCTATGATCTTATGAAAAACAGTGTTGAAAGCCTTACTGAAATCAAAGTAGACAGTATCCACTGCTCTCTCCTTTCATCTACCAGGCCAGTCATTTCATCATAGAAGTTTATCAGGTTGGTCAAGCATGACTTTCTCTTGGTGAATAGATGCTGACTACACCTTATCACCTTGGCCTTCATAGGCCCTTTTTGAGGATAGGGGTGAGATTTGCTTTCTTGGAGTCCTCTTGCACTTCTCCCAATAGTCATGATTGTTCGAAGATATCAGGAGTGGCCTTGCAGTGACATCAGACAGCTCTCTCAGCACTTGTGGGTGCACTCCATCGGGGCCCATGGACTTATCTATGACCAGTTTGCTTAAGTATTCCCTGATCTGATCCTTTTCCACCAGGGGTACATCTTCCTTGCTCCAGACTTCCCCTCCTGGTCTCCAGGGCCTTTCATTCCTGAAGACCAGTCTTACTAGTAAAGGCTAAGGCAAAGAAGCCATTCAGGACCTCAGCCTTTTCCATATCCTTTGAGCCAGGTCCCCTGCCTCATTCAGCAGCAGACCCACATTTTCCCTCGTCTTCCTTTTTCTACTTAATGTACTTACAGAAGCCCTTCTTGTTGTCCTTGATTTCCCTTGCCAGTTTCAACTCCAGGCTTTGTCTTTCCTAACCATTCCTCTGCATCCTCAGACAGTGTCTTTGTTTTCCTCCCAGGTTACCTGTGCCTGCTTCTACTTTCTGTACACTTCCTTTTTGTGTTGAGTTTTTCCAAGAACCTATTGTTCATCCATGCAGACCTCCTGGCATTTTTGCCTGACTTCCAGCTCTTTGAGGTGGACCGTTCATAAGTTTGAAGGCAGTGATCCTTGAATATTGACCAGCTTTCTTGGACCCCTCTTCCATCCAGGGGACTATCTCATGGGACTCTTTCAAGCAGATCCCTGAAAAGGCCAAAGTCTGCTCTCCTGAAGTCCAGGCTTGTAATCTTGTTTTTTGCCCTCCTTCCTCCTCTCAGGATCCTGAACTCTGCTATCTTATGGTCACTGCAGCCCAGGCTTCCTTCAATTTTCACATCCCCAATGAGCCCTTCCTGGTTTGCAAGGATGAAGTCCAGCAGAATACCTCTTCTTGTTGAGAGGAGACCCGCCATCCTGGCTTTTGGTGAACTTGCTCTGGTTTATTGATATGTTTTCTGTACTGGGGGTCCAGTACAGTCACATTTTGCTGATCAATTTACTTGACAATTTACAAGCTAATCTTGTGCTTCAGTAGAGCTGGGAGTCCATTATAGCTGAGCAATACTTTGGATTGAACATAAAAAAAAGTGGTCATTGAAGAACCGTTTAGGAAGTCAATACAAATTCAGAGTTAATTCTGAAAATGTTGATGTCCCCCTTTTACAGGAGTCTGATAGCAGTGTTAGAGTCACCAGAATATTAGAAACTTTTCTGAGTAGGATTTTGTAGTTTCCTGCTAAATGTCTACATTCCAGAAGACCACATAGAACATCATGCCATCATCTATTTTGAGTAAATCTTGTATTAATGCCATTTAAGTTTACAAAAAATACACAAGTTATGTAATACTAATGTTAGAATCAAGAACTTCTTTTTACAAGTTATATCCTAATCACAAGCTTCTAGATGTGTTTGCTGTATTTGGCTAGCTAATCTCTGAAACAGCTCAAAGACATAAGATTGAGATAGGCTGTATTAAAGGTTGCAAGTAATTTTCATTTCAGTGATGAAGAACATTGTAAAACCTGATCTGAAGCTGACAAAAGCAAATTTATACATAGTTCAGTTATGTAAACAGGTATCCTAATCAGTGGGCTGTTAAATAAAAAGAAAAGAAAAAAATAACAACAAAGAAACAGGCAAAATCAACAAGGTGAAGTTATCAACTATTTGCACAAATATAAAACCCATCTCTGCACACTAGATTACAGGACTAGATACTAAAGTTACATTTAACATTTGTTGGCATGTATTATACATGCTGTAGACAAAGCGATAATTCCTGTGTAGGAATCAGTTTGCCTATAAATGTAAATTATTGTTGCTTTTTGTGTCTCAATTTGTCCTCTTCACCCAACAAAAATGTTTACTTATAAACAACTGAAAATTTTGAGGAATAGAGCAGAGATCTATGGCTGGATAAATATAGATGCATTCCCTAATATCTCACTAAAGAGACTGGTAAGTAGCACTTTTGACTCACAATTCTCGGTGGAGCTGCAAAAGTAGCAGGTGAAAAGTTTTTGGGTTTTTGTTTGTTTTTAAATCACTTATAAAGATTTTAAGCTTTATAAGAGCTTTACAGTTTTATTTCCCTTTTGTCTTCCTACTTCCTGACCTATTCTTTCTCTTCATTAATAGTGCTTTTGCAATCCCATTTCACAAACACCTTATGACACTTCCTAACTTCAGGAGATGTTCTTGATTCTTTTAAATGAGTTTCCAGGTCAAGGAAGGTGCCAACCATAGTGCCCAAGTTTAGTGTTCTTTTAACAATAGTACCTGTAGTAATTCCTGACAGTAGGCACTGATGTGTAGACTGTAAGAGGTTGTTGACAAATGTCAAGGTTTTGAAAGAATTACTTTGATTATTTTGTATTTATCACCTTCACCAGAAGACATGATCGATTTCAACATAATGTATGTGTTCAAAAGTATTCCTTTCCCTGTAGTTTTCGGTCTTGAAATGCTAAAACAGTCATCACTGTCCCAAAAATATTTAAGTTAAAATAGGATAATTTTTATTTCAACATATTTAACTGTGGCATAGAACAACATTATTTTTTTTATGGAATAGGTGCATAGCAAAAGCACATATACAAGTCACACCTGCCCTTATTTGGATTAATGCACATTACCACGAAGCTTGGGAAAAACAAAAAATATATTAGATATTATTAAAATAAACATTATCACTCTATATTTTACAAAATAATTTATAATGTTATGCATGCTGTGATATATTAATGTTCTAAGATTTCCATACCTTTGAACAGAGACAATATCTCTCACTAAAATAAAAATTTAAGTGCCAGAATCTGAACTTATTTGTATCACCATGTATTAAAAATAGTTGTTAAAATCACTTGACAGGTGTCAGAACCTGTACTTCACTCTCTCAATGTGTATTATTAATTGTACTAGCATAATGATGATACAAAATAGGTAGTAAGTTCTGAAAATAATAATACTATCTTTCTTCTTTGAATCTTTTTGATGTAATTTTCCATTGAACACTGATATTCTACTATAATATTTCCTTAGCTCACATACTCTAGATTACTTTCTTCAAGCCATGTGAAGCAGAACATTTCAGAGTTGAAAGCGACATCTTGGAGATCAGTCCAGGACCTGTTTCAGAGGCTCTAGAAATTAATAAAAAAACATAAACATTTCCTTAGCTCAGTTTTAGAAAAGCACTGGACGTGCCTAGCAGTTTTGCTATTTTTTCTGAGTTGGCTGCTTAAATTTCAGCCTCTTGCTTAATGCTACATGAAATTTAGAAAACAATGTCTAAATCTCAATTCTTTGAATAATCTTATTTTCTAGACTTGCTGTATTTATATCTAGCTGGCTCTCATTGCATTGAATTCAACCGGAAAAAAAACAGAAATACAGATTAAGATTACAGAATTTTCCTGGAAGAGAAAAACTGGATTTTAAACTCTCCTCAGTTTAAAGTGTATTGAGCCTCCTACACACTAGGAGAGAAGAGATATTCAAATAAAAGCAACACTATTTTCAGTGCTCTACTCATTCAATAATTGTTTATTTTGTTCTTAGTTAAGGCAAACCCTTCCCAGAAAGACAAATTCTATTCTTGAAAAGCCAGATGTCTCCTGACTACCCCAGAGCTACATAACCCTTACATTGCCTGCTAACTCCATCTTCTCCTCTTTCGTCTCACAGCCAACCCAGAATGAATTCAGGAATACAGTATCAATTTTGTTAAACGGGGGAGTCTTATTCTACTGGATAGGATCTTAATCATGAAGTATAAAATGTTGAGTTTCTGATTCTTGAACTGTTTCTATATATCATCTTAGGCTCTGAGTGGATTTAAAAAAATGAAGCTACATATTGACATACTTGCTGAGAGCTTGCCTTTTTGTCTTCTGGATTCTAAAATTTTGTATTCTTTACTTATCAGTATCTGCGTTTCAGCTGGGCAAATGGGCTCCACCTGTTCTTAAAACAGTTTTTCTGTATGGATGAAGACAATCTCCTGAAATGTAAGAATCATTGGCCCTTCACCCCCAGTCTGAGGATCCCCACACATCAGACCCCACATTTCTGAACAAATGGTCTGTATTCTAAGTTAAATTCATACAAAAGGAATCAATTACTCAGGTATCTAAGGCCACAATAAGAATTAAACAATTAAAATTTACTTGGTAGATATACCTTGTTGGAGTCCTTACAAAGAATGCAGAAGCTCAAGTATTTGAATCCATGGCAGCAAAACATGTTCAAGCAATCAACTACTAGTTTTTCTTTAAGCCATTCTAAAGTCCTAGCTCTTCCCCATCTATACTGTGAGGAGTTTAGAGGACCTAAATCATCCTTGCGAATTCCATTTTTGGCGCTGGGCCAGTAGCTTTCAGGTATTGAAAAATAATACTCATAGTGCCTAATGTTCTTTTGCCTGTATCTATACTGCTAAATTAGAAAGGGCCACTGAGTGGATCCAGGCTCAGAGTGATTGCGCACATTTCTTCATTGTTAACATACATGCTACTCACTGCTACCCATCAGAACTCTGCTACAGAGGGAAGTAGCCCTGAACAGTTTGCATGAGAACTGGTTAGTTGCATTTCAGACTATCTCTACCTACTAGTAGTGCAGACATGACTTGTGTTGAATCTAGATCCTAACAGTTCTTTTTATTTTTCCTTTTCTTTTTTTTTTCCTTCATTCTGCAGCAACATAATACATTTATTCATCTGTTGAATTGTGATCATGTAAAGCATTGTCTTTAGTGTGTTTGAAGGAAATTACAAGCCTGGAAAACAGGTTTTTTTTATCATGTTAGTGCTCTCTTACTGTATAAAGTGATAACAATAAATTCATTAGAAATACTCAAAGATTGGCCATAAACCATATAGATACCTCATGAAAACAGTATTGACTTGCCTGGCATTAAGAAATGGAAACTGAAAATTCTTATCACTGTGCCATGGAAAGTATGCTGTTACTATATCAACATCTCTAAAAGCAATGTACTGTGGGAAGATAAAATTTAAAAAGCTCATCCTTCCAAATATAAAATATACTAAGCCTGATTAAAATCCTTGGAGGAAGGGCACAAACAATTTTTGTCTGTGGTTCCAACCATGACTCAAGAGATTTGCATTATTCACGCTACTAGTCCCATTGACTTCAGTGATATTATTAACATGATCAAGATAAACAGATTTGGCTCTTGGTTTTTCTAGTGAGGTCAAAAATTATAATTATCAGCAAATATTTGAGGATTTTGAATACTAAGAGGTGTGCTGTAACTTCAGTTACATCTGTTCAGCTGAATTAATTTAATGGAAATGCACTGACAAAAGGGAAGAATTTACTCTTGATTGTAAAAGCTGGCCACTTTTTTTTTTTTCACTTCTGCTGACTGAATATGCACCTCATTCAGAGATCAGAATATGACTGTGAGGAAAAAAAATACTTGAGATAAATTCTTTGAACATAAACTCTGATGGAGCTGAAGAGTTAAAAACATGGCTAATTGTGTGTGAACACTTATAATAATTTCAGGCTGACTTTATGTCCTTCATTGAATATTTAGGAGCAATATTGTAATGATTATGGTAGGAGTAGGTAGTAGGGAAGAGACTGAATATGAGAAAATATATTAAAAGATTAGAAGTATTAGCTTTTTAACACTGGCAAAAGAGCTGGCATTAAGACCTCTAAGTCATTTTAAAATGGATTACAGAAGGTTGTAAGGAATACTGGTATAACATAATCAACAATCCTGCACATGCACCAGAAGAGAGTGGGAACCCAAAACCGTAGGTCTTTTTCATCTCTAAAATCTCTGATTCTCTGGCATAGTTACATAATTACAATTATGTACAATTACATAATATATAATTAAAATTATGTATAATTGTAAGTGCATGTGTGTAATTACAATTATGCATAATTACATAATTATAATAACATTCATGTTTCTGAGGATCTAACATCAGTTCAACTGCAGTGAATTCTGTTTCTTTATTGAGTAGAAGGAAAAAAGTACAGTCATTATGCAATAGGACATAAATCCATACTAGCCACATTAAAAGAAAGAAAAACTTGCAGTTAAAAAAAATCAGAGTAATACAGAACAATTCTTTTAATATTGAGATATATGAAAAAAGATAAATGTCATCAATTCAGCCCAATGTGAAGAGGGACAAAATGCTTAGAAACTTCCTTTGGCCATTCACACTCCCCTTTTTTTTCTTTTTTTTTTAGTCTATAGACATACATTTTCAGTCTTCAATATATGAAAATATGTAGACTAAAACTTACAAAAGATGCCCCATACATAATGATTAATTTCATTAGCAATGACTCCTTTTGATCAAAAAAGAGAAAAGAAAAAGTAAATATCAAAGATCTTTGGTCCAGTCAAAGCTTTCTATCCAGTATTATTTAACTGGCTGAAGTACTACTTTATTAAATGCTATTATTTTTAAGTTGAACTTAAATAATTTGATTTGAACTTAAATAATTTGATTCTGAAAAGAATACATGATCATCTAAATTTTCAAGTCAATCTGATCCTCAAATATCTATTTTTTCACTGTATTTCTAGACAAAAATTCTAGAAATTGAAGATTTTGGTTAAAATACATAAAATCCAAAAGCTTTGGGTAAAAAAAAAACCAAACACCCCACCCCCTCCCCCCACCCCCCCTGTTTCTTGATATGCTTTGATGACATAATTTTCTTTTCTGGATAAAAGAAATAATTTTTTTAAGAGTTCATCTGAAATTAATTTTTAACTTTAAACAGCTGGAGATAAGCTTAATGGATAAAAATCCCATTTGTGACTTGCCTAATCACAGACACCTAATGTCATTTGAGGCCTGCTGTCATTTCCAGGACATCCACCTGGTATGGGCAGATATGGAAAAGGAGACATTACTGCCCTTCTGCATTGGCAGCTGGAGGTCAGTCATCTCAAATGGCATTAGATGCCTTTATGTAGGCAGCTGAATCAATCTTCTGGGATTGTGTTTCATCTTTTTTTTTTTTTTTTTTTGATAGATCAACACTAATGTTTTCTGGAACTGTATGAGACTTTCACAACCATCTGCAGGAGATACCAAATCTCAGTATGCATCCAAGTGTAATTAAACTTTCATCTAAAATACAATCCCAGGAATAGTTTTGTATAATTTCTATGTAATTTACATTATTAAATTAACACAGTTAAGTTACTTACATTGGCAATTTTTTTATGTTGTTTTTTTGTTTTGGTTTGGTTTGGTTTTTAACTTTGAAAAAATGATTTAGGATTTTCTATGGCCTGCCAGGTTTTTTTTAATAAATGTTCATAGTTGTCATTGAAGAATCATATTTAACACTCCCATGCAGTCTTCTGTCTTTTGCCACTCAAGAAGGGATTCAAAGGAAGAAAAAAAATGAATTAAGATTTACAAACAACATTTCACACTGCACCATAACACAGTCTTTAATCTAGTGCAGCTACTTCAGTGTTATAATGCCATTTTATTCTATGTTTTATTCCTTTCCATTAATTTTCTTTGAGCAGCCTTTGAAAACCAGACATGACTTCACTTGTGTTATAAATTAGTGCCACAGGATTTATAACATTCTTTCTCTTTTCGTCTATGGAATAAGCAAAAATGATAACTCCCTTACCGAGAATATATACACATATTAAATTCTGATATATGAACAAAAATAAGAACATCTTGTTATTTTGATCTAATTTCTGGCTGTATGGATGTACTATTTTTAGGCAAAGAGAAGAGGCAAGCAGAGGAGAAAAGAGTCTAGAAATTATTACCAAATTTCAAACCCTTTGTTTCAATTATCATAATTACTTATAATGGTATGTTTAGGATTCACGTTAACCCATTCTGTAACAAATAAAACAAAAGACATGCATGTTTCCATGTTTACACTTAGAAAGGTGAACCCCACATTCTCATACATACATACATACAACTAATATGTTTAATAAAGACTTCCTTATGTATCATTCCCTGAATGGCTCCATGACTCTCTGGTATACAAAGTAGACTGCTATTCCTTTCTGTCATTTTAGTAACAACTGTTCTTTAACTTACATCTCAGAAAAAAATATGAGATTTATCTGAACCAATGCAGAGATCTGTTTGGTGAACTAACTGCACAGATCTGATTATCCTAGGTAGTTAATAAAAATGAAGATATAGCATTTCTATGACAGTTTGCCTCATACTAAAGAAGACATCCAAAATTTCTTAGAGGAAACAAACAAGAGTCCCTGATCCTTCTCCACTGGCTATTAACAAAATATACGAAAGCTTAGATGTAGCGGTCTAGAGTAAGTTGGGCCTCTGCCCCCACCCCTTAATAGTTACTGCAGAGATCCCACCAGTATTTCTCTAATGTATTACAGTTATCTATTACCAGCAAAGTCTATCCATTGCAAAGAAGGATTTCTGGAAGACACATGATATTAGAAGATCAATCTTCCTTCAGAATTTGTGCATAAGAGGATAAAACTAAATTATATGAACTGGCTTACTTCTATACACTTAAGGTCTTCTAGGGATGGATAAGCACATCCCTAGAAGTACACTTCTAGGGATGGATAAGCAATTCCAGGCTGATTCAGACACTTAGCCAACAGCTAAGCAATGTGAACAATCAGAGATCCACTGCTTCAACTCAGTCCTCAACACCTTTATTTAGCAGGATTTTGTACATAAGATGTAAAAAAGGAAAAGAATGTACTCAAAAGATGACAGTCTTCTCTCATAAAATAGGACAGCTCCATAAATAAATAAATTTTAAAAAGCTTAATTAATCTTCCAAAGAAACAACAGAAATGTGACTAACAAACATGCATACATTAATTCAGCTAATGTTGCTGCAATAAAATAGTTAATAGAATTAATTTTCAATTTCTGGAGTTAAAAAGAAGAGAAACTTTATTTTTTCATTTTTGGCTCTTTTTTTTTTTTTTCTTTTTTTTAATTCTGGGTAAGATTGAATTAAACCATTAATTACACTATACATTTTCATTAAGATATCAGGTAATATTCCAGGACATAATTAGAAAGATACCTAAGAATCAACCTAGCAGAGTTTAAGAATGAATTTTATTTGAAATAAAATTTAAAGGTCTCAGAATATTAGTAAGTTAGGCTCTGGGCAGATAAACTCTTCAATGTGCAGTTCTGGAACGAGGAGGTGTTTCACCACCAGTCCTCAGATGGCAACAATCACCTCTGCCTTTTTGGCAGTGCTATGTACAAACTTCCATGTCAGCAAAGAAAATTAGGCAGTAATTGGGCAGAAAATCGCTAGGACTGACCAAATGGCCTTGCATATGGTGGAGATATGAAAAACAGGGATTAGTTCTTCTGCTGAGGGAGACGTTGGGTTGTTTAATTTATTAGGTACCATGTGGGAGAATAACAAGCAGCAGTTCCCTCCCTGACACCTTTTCATGGACAGAAGGGCAGCACGCCTTGCTCTCTGGCATGGTCCCTTGCTTATAGTTGTACATATCCCTCCCTTCCTCCCTCTCTATGTTTGGAACAGAAGCAGCGATTTGACATGATGTGTACCATTGCCCTCTCATTTCAAGTCACAAAATTTGATTGCAAAAAACAGTACCAATAAACTTTAAACTAAGTCTTAAGATATGAGTTCTTTCTAATCCTCTTCTGTCAAAGTGATTAATACTAGCTTCAGAGGTTCAAATGGGAGGCCTTTTGAACTTGGCTGACTTTAACAGGTTAAAAAGTGTTTAAATGAGCAACTCTACCAGCAGTAGTGGTGGTAGGAATTTTTCAGTAAATGTGGGGGGTTGACCTTGGCTGGCCTCCAGGGGCCCACCAAGCCGCTCTATCACTCCCCTTACTCAACTGGACAGGGGAGAGAAAATATGATGAAAGGCTCATGGGTTGAGATAAGGACAGGGACATCACTCAGCAGTTACCATCACGGGCAAAACAGACTCCACTCGGGGAAATTAATTTGATTCGTTGCCAATCTAAAGTCATGGTAGGATAATGAGAAGCAAAAACAAATCTTAAAACACCTTCACCCCACTGCTCCCTTCTTCCCAGGCTCAACTTCACTCCCAATTTCTCTACCTTCTCCCCCCAAGTGGCTCAGGCGGAACTGGGAATGGGGGTTGTGGTCAGTTCATCACACATTGTCTCTACCACCCCTTCCTCCTCATACTCTTCCCCTGCTCCAACATGGGATCCCTCCCGTGGGAGACAGTCCTCCACAAATTTCTCCACCATCAGTCTTTCCCATGGGCTGCAGTTCTTTACAAACTGCTCCAGCATGGGTTCTTTCCATGGGTGCAGTCCTTCAGGGACAGACTGCTCCAGTGTGGGCCCCTCCACAGGGTCACAAGTCCTGCCAGAAAACCTGCTCCAGCATGGGTTCCTATTCATGGGGTTACAGGTCCTGCCAGGAGCCTGCTCCAGCACAGGCTTCCCATGGAGACACAGCCTCCTTCAGGGCACATCCTCCTGCTCCAGCATGGGGTCCTCCACAGGCTGCGAGGTGTATAGCTGCTCTGCTGTGGAGCTCCATGGGCTGCAGAGAGTAACCTGCTTCACCATGGTCTTCACCACAGGCTGCAGGGGAATCTCTGCTCTGGTGCCTGGAGCACCTCCTCCCCCTCCTTCCTCACTGACCTTGGTGTCTGCAGACTTGTTTCTCTCACATATTCTCACTCCTCTCTCCCAGCTGCTGTTGTGCAGCAGTTTTTACACTTCCTTAACTATGCTATCACAGAGGCACTACCACTGTCGCTGATCGGCTCAACTGTGGCAGTGGTGGGTCTGTCTTGGGGCTGGCTGGCTCTGGCTCTATCAGACATGGGGGCAGCTTCTGGCATCTTCTCACAGAAGCCACCCCTGCAGCCCCTCCCCCCGCTACCAAAACCTTGCCATGTAAACCCAATACAGTAAAGAAAAGAAAAGAAGAGCAATTTCTCTTTCCCACTACAATCTTTCTAATGCAAAAGACTGATCCCCTCTTGATCATTCCTGAATTGGTCATTTATGTTGGTCCACTGTTAACAGTAGCTTTCAAAGTTGATCCCAAATACCCAGTGGCACAGGTCCGATGAATGCAAGCCACAGTTCTTTTTTATTTAATCATTTATAGACTGTTTCATTAATTTTACATGTTGAACATCATATACCTCATATACTTGTAAACTGGCTAATTACATTATAAATATGCTGAGCACACACTCAGATGCCAATCACTAACAGTACTTTTTATTAAATCTCTATTATATGTCTCAGATTATCAGTTTAGATATTTTCTGTTTTCTTTTTAAAATATCAGAGCTGTCCTGTGTAGGCTTTGCTAGTTTTGATTGACTTCATGCATCCCTCTCATTTACTGTATTATTTAGCTACTAGTTAGTTATAGACACGTCTATGTTTTTTACATCAGTTATCTGATTTGGGTAAATAATCTTTTTTTTTTTTAGCCTGTATTTTTTAGGTCAGGGTAGGATGCATGTAAGATTACCTTCTGGCTCAGCTGGATTCAGAAAACTGAATGTGTTTCTTTAATGATGCGGCAGAGTTCCAGTCGAAAGGTTCACAAATAGTTTCAAGGGTAAAAAGTTCTCACAGGCTTGTGACTTTATCAGATCAATATGAAGAGTAATGAAATATAAACAAGAGAAGCATACGTGCAGTGATTCAGGACCTCATACCCTTTCTCACAGGTATAAACTCAGTGCAGTGAAACTGACGAAAGTGAAGGGAAAACTAAAAGTTAATACTGTAGCAGAAAATAAAAGAGGAAAGAAAAAATGGAAGAGTTGGGAAAAATGGAATAAAATGCTTGTATCCTAGGACTGAGTTACAATGGATAAGTGAACATAACGATTTTATTTGCTCATCCTGTCCTTTTTTTTTTTCCCCTAGCCACTCATGCAGATCCAAACAAGACATATATAATAGGATTTAAATGCTATCACTTTGAAATCAGGAAAAAAAAAAAGAAAAAAAGAAAAGACAGGCAATGTTTTAGGTTGGGCTTTGGAATTCTTTTGAGTAGACACGGATTTTTTTATTCTGACTTAAGAAAACCATCAAAACCAGATAAGGCTAGTATTTTTCCCTCTACTTCACAGCTGGCAGCTTATACCCTAATACTGTGTAAAAATATCTGGCAGCATTATATCCATTTAAACCCTCTTATTCAACTTTTTTCCTTCTACTTTCATCCTAAAATGAGAAATCAAAATTTTATTAGAGATTTCAAAATTTTAAAAAGCCAAATTATAAACATTCTTTTAATTCTTACTACAATTAGTATTGCAATAGCATCAAAAGACATTAAAGAACTCCTGTTCTCATGTATTTTTTCTAACTTGTTATATTGTGGTGGGTTGACCTTGGCCAGCTGCCAGAAGCCCACCCAGCTGCTCTCTCATTCCCCCTCCCTAACAGGACAGGGAAGAAAATAAGATGAAAAAGTTTGAGTGCTGCAATAAACACAGGGAGGTCACTTACCAATTGTTGTCACTGGTAAAAGAGACTCAACTTGGGGAAAAAGAATTTAATTAATGGCCAATTAAAACCAGAATGGGATGGTGACAAACAAAGACAAAACTGAAACCACCTTCTTCCCACCCATCTTCTCTCTAACTTCATTCTTTCATTTCTGACTCTTCTACCTCCTCCCCACCCTGGAGCACCTTCTCTCCTTCCTTCTCTCACCTTGACTGCAGGGCTGTTTCTCACACGTATTTTTTTGTCACTCCTCACACACTGCTGGGCAGCATTTTGTCTTTTCTTAAATACATTTTCCCTGAGGTGCCACCATCTTGGCGAGGGGCTCAGCTGTGCCCTGTGGTGGGTCCATTGAAGCTGGGGGGAACCGGCTGTGTCTGGCATGGGGCCAGCCCCAGCCTCTCCTCAAAGAGGCCACCCCTGCAGCCCCCCTGCTACCAAAACCTTGCCAAATAAACCCAATACCTATGTGCGTCATTTCTTGATGCCCTTCATATATATCAGATGATGTGACTAAAACTCTGAAAGATGAAGACAAGAGAGATTTTCTTAAACATGCAAACACGGTAGAGTAATGGAGACATCAGCAATTGATATGCTTTCCATTAAAGCATCTTTATTTTCTATTCAAAACAAACAGAAAATTATTTTCTTTTTACATACAAATGTAAGGGGAAGTGAAACAGGTTGTCTCTTCACTATGTTTACTGAAAAAAACACCTAAAATATCACTAATGAAAGGCTAATAATCTGTGTAACATTGAAACAGGTATCAGTTTGCTAAGTCTTACATATTCAACTCAGCTTGGAGTAGAACTTTTAGCATGAACTGAGGGATCTAGGCTAGTTGTTCTCAATGTTTTTGTAGCTGACTGTAATTTAAAAACTAGAGAGACGTAGAGTCCTGGTCGACATCTCTCCTGCTTAAATTAAAGACATTGCCTGCGAATTTAGGAATTATGTTAGGAAAACCAAAGCGCAGCTGAAGTTGAGACTTGCAAGGGATATCAAGTGTAACAAGAATAACTTTTACCACTATGTTAATATTAAAAACCTAAACAAAAAAAAGTAAGATAGTTACAGAAAAGGGCGGGTGAATTTAATGGCAGTGGACACAGGAAGGCTGAGGCATCCAATGCCTTCTTTGACTCAGTCTTCACCAAGAAGGTTTCCCAGGCCTCTGTGATTAGTCGAAGGGTTCAAGGAGAATAACGACCAGCAGTGGATGGAGATCAAGTCAGGGATTACTTGAGACAACTAGACCTGTACAATTCCCTGACACCCAATGGGATGCCTCAAAGAATGCTGAGAGAGCTGTCAGAATTCCTGGTGAGGCAGCTTTTTACCATCTTTCAAATATGTTGGATACTGGAGGAGGTCCCAGACAACAGAAGCATTGATAATAGTAGAATTAACCACCTGACTGGCATTTCTAGGACAGTGCTGAATAATATTAGTAGTTCTTACACAACATTTTTCATCTGAAAATCTGAAAGTGCTTTATAGTGGACTGGTCAAAGTCCTGAGCTTCCTGGTCTAACCTCAGAGCTGACCCTGCTTTGAGCAGAAGTTTGGACTGAAGACCTCCTGAGGTCCTTTCCCACCAGAACAAATCTATAAGACTATGATCCTTAAAGATATAGAGTGGACATTTTTCATTATTTTGGAACTACCTATGTTTTTTTAATACTTCTGTGCACTTGGTCAGGTTTCCATTAGGAGTATGGTACCATGACAGGTAATTTAGGGTAACTAGCTTGGTCAGAGTTGATGGATAAAAAAGTACAACCTAAGCAAGATGTTTTGATCAGCATTATTAGTTCTTTGTGGCATCCTGAATGGCATTAAAACCAACATAAAAGTGGGAATTTATAAGAGGAAAATGAGGTAGCAAGGTAGGCTTTAATTCCCTTTAGTTGTTCAGTTCACTTAAATTGCTTATAAAATTGGAACAGAACCTTTTACTGGTGAAAAGAGGTCCTGTGTGGTTTGAACACATTATTTCCTCCTCTCTGCATTAGTTTCCCCATATATGAAGCTGGAAAAATTGCATTCCTTTTTCAGAGTTATTTTAGACTTATTGTAAAAAGTTCATTAGAAAGCTGGATTATTTTGTATAATAATAATCTGTTTCAAAATACTTTTTTTTCCCGGAAATATGCATAACCAAGAAACATTACGGCAACTAAAGATATAAGTTAACTCACAAGGAGTATTTACCACACAGTTCAGGGGGATGAGATTATCTGGGACATTTATATACTCTAAAGTACCTTTGCAGAGGATAGAGAATCCTGGCAGAGACAAACATTCTGCACAGAAGTAAAAGCAAAAGACTGAAAGATTTTATTTTTCTTAACAGATAGTCAGATAAATGTTGACTTTTCAAGTGGAACTGGGTCAAAGTTATTATTTGGATGGATTTGAGCTTCAGATACATGTAAGTCAAATGTCTAAGCTCCCACTATGAACATTGTGAGCTATTAAGTTGCCCTACATTATACTCCTGAATCTACTTAGCTGTGGCAGGAGTCTGTTTCTTAAACAGTTTCCTAAGGCCATTTTAGATGTCCTAATTTATTCCATCTGGCCTCTAACTGCTGCTCTGGAAGATCTTAGGTAAACTGGGTCCTCTGCTATATCTGCCAGCTCCATGCGAATGCATTGAATAACCTAAGGTGTCTCAAAAAATAATATTCAAAGTCTGAACTTAGGCAATTGAATCACACATTTGAACATACCTACTCGCTCTATACAGAATCCACTGTTTATAATGGAAATTTAATCTAACTAATGTGTTGGTGACTGAAATGAGATGAATCACTTGTGACAGATGAACATGAACAGGGAGTTGACATACTTGAATTCTGGTCAAAGCTCCAATATAGCTTGCTGTAAAGTCTCTATTTTTGTTTCTTTTTCTTTTTGAAGAAGATAGTGAGACTTACCTTCCACTATAAAGCACTTTCAGATCTTCAGATGAGAAATGTTGCACAAGAACTATTAATATTATTCAGTGCTGCCCTAGTGTCAAGGTTTAACCCCAGCCTGCAGCTAAGCACCACACAGCTGTTCACTCACTCCCCCCTGGTTGGGATGAGGGAGAGAATCAGAAGGGTAAAAGTGACACAACTCATGAGTTGAGATAAAGACAGTTTAATAAGTAAAGCAAAAGCCACGCATGCAAGCAAAGCAAAACAAGGAATTCATTCACTCCTTCCCATCGGCAGGCAGGTGTTCAGCCATCTCCAGGAAAGCAGGGCTCCATCACGCGTAATGGCTACTTGGGAAGACAAACGCCATCACTCTGAACATCCACCCCTTCCTCCTTCTTCCCCCAGCTTTATATGCTGAGCATCACGCCATATGGTATGGAATAGCCCTTTGGTCAGTTGGGGTCAGCTGTCCCAGCCGTGTCCCTTCCCAACTTCTTGTGCACCCCCAGCCTACTCACTGGTGGGGTGGGGTGAGAAGCAGAAAAGGCCTTGACTCTGTAAGCACTGTTCAGCAGTAACCAAAACATCCCTGTATTCTCAACACTGTTTTCAGCACAGATCCAAGACATAGCCCAATACTAGTTTCTGTAAAGAACATTAATTCTATCCCAGCCAAAACCAGCACCTAGGGATGCCAATTAAGTGATTAATTCTACTATTACCAATGCTGTTGCCAGCTATAGTCACTGCTGAAGTTTTTGATATCAGGGCTTTTTTTTTTTTTTTTTTTTTTTTTTATATCAGCACTACTCATTAAATGGTTTCTGGGCATAAATAAAAGTTGTTCCAAAGTGATCAAGTCTCTCAGCTATGTGAATAAGACTACTAGAAATAGTTTTTCATTACAGTCTGGAAATCAACATGTTTGTTTATTAAAAGTTTCAGTATCATAACATAGAATGGTAACAATGACAAAATGCAAGTGTGACCTATTCGCTTTCCCTAGAAGAATGAAAATTACTCAGTTACTGAAAGAACAAGGTAGGCTTTCTTTATATAAGCTGTTTCAAAGGAAATGTTTCAAAATTTCAGGTTACAGCGCTTATGCTTTGCTTTCCAGACACTTTGGGTCTACAAGTTTACCCAAACCAGGCAACATTTTCTCCAAATCACTATGAAATCATGAACCATCAGGGCTTCCATGGAGCTATCAGCGTTCTGTTGTTTTCTTAACTACACAAGTCCCTATTTTATTCCTTCTGTCTCAAATAAAGAAATGTTTATACTCAGTAGTCTGAAGCAGTGTGAGAACTGAAAGAGAAACATACATTTTGATACTTCAGAATATAAGCATGCCTATGAAAACACTTGGGCATGCGCACACACACAGAGATTTTTTCTAAAACTAGTCATAACTTTTTCCTCCTAACTGAACAAACTAGGTATTTGAGATTAAGAACTGAAGAAAAAAACATGGTATCAATTAATTTTTGCTTACAGTGGAGAATCAGCATACAACTCATAAGTTTATTGCATCTCTCTGGGGTATTTTTTCATTTCTATTCACAAACATGTTTCATGGAAGCAGCCAAGTTATCATTTTACTGTCATTCAATCCACCCTTCTATACATATCAGCTAGTGACAATTTGTGTGCTGTTCCAAAAAATCTGTTAATGTACTCTGAATGTGTTGCAAAATACATGAGAAGGGAAGGCCAAATGATTTTATGTGCCCCTTCATTTCTGTGTTTATTCCGATAATAAGATATATGGGTTGTGTGAGTTGAAAGATGGAAAATCTATTCCTGGGCATGTTTTGCAAACTAAGAATCAAAAATTAAATGGATAATTTAGATATAAAGTCAGACAGGTAGATGTGTTATGAACAAAAATGCCCCTACCCATGTAAAATTTTCTCTTCTTTTTTTCTTACATTGTTCATTCAGTAGAAAATGAGACATAAATGAGAGCTCATAAAGCTTTTAATATACCTCATAGAGTTCAATTTCTCACACTTTCTGCCCTCTTTCTTTTGTCCTTATAACTTGTCTGTTCCTTATTTAATTTTAGCTTTTTAACATACATTTCAAGGGTTGTGGGGTTTTTTTTCCTTCCCTATCTTCAAATACTTGAAGCCTTTCTAAGGTAAATCCTCTTAGTTCAGCATTGCTATGGTAGTGGAAGGCATGAGAAGTCTTTAATTACAGCTGTTTCCATTATATCTTTTCCATATGTTTTTAATTTCTCAGGCATTTCCCTTTTAATACCATTTAGCTATTCCATTATTGCTGCTAATTTTATTCATTTGAGAAGCCATTAAGAAATACTAGTCTAATTAAATAAGATGGATTTCAGTGGTAAAGGAGATTTATTTTTTCATTGTGAGGGAAGAAGAAAAGAGGAAGATTTAAAAAAATAATCTGTGTATTTGTAACAAATTATTGAAGGAAAAGTACTGAATATATATTTATGAGGAATATTGTTTCCTAGTGCACAGAACAGTGGACTGGTACTCATAGACAAGGTTTTCTATTTGTTTGCTGGCCTACCTTGGGCAAGTTACCCCACCTTACTATGTGTTTTTCTCCTAATCTGTTAAATCAAGATAGTTTAAATGGAACAACAATTTTAGTTGCATTTAGCTAAATGTTGCTAGTTTTTCACAATGGAATTTAATTTTTAAAGAAACTATCAGTACATCTACTTAGATCACACATTCTGAGGGTATGTTTGGATGTTAATAGGTACATAAACCTACTTCTGGATCTGACTACTGGAGGAATTTCAGCTTCAGTAAACAAAAGCAGAGCCATTTTTATCACTGCTGAATTTTAATAAAGCTTATAAAGTCTGAACTTCCCACTATATGACAAAGCAATCAACAAAATTATTTTTCTCTTTGCTTATTTTACACATGGTTACTGGTAACACTGCATGTAAGAAATATGTACGTATGAAGCATTCACTACTTTTCTGGAAAGACAGAGAAATTTTTAAATGGAGTGAAAATTTAATTGAATTAGCATTTTAAGCATGAGACTAAAATGGTCTAAAATGTTGTGTATTGCTCCTTGACAAAATATAAAAGCAAAATATACAAACTTTGTACTGTACTAAATGGATGCTCTGCAACCTGCCACCATACATGCAAATCTATGTCTAAAGTGATGCAATAGGAAAATTCTGTGCAGCCATAAGGACCTAACAACTAGCAAATCAGTTTCAGAAATCTGTTCTTCCATCTCAGGAAACATGTTTTATAAAGTAAGATATTTTAGGAAAAAAAAAGACAAATTCAATATTGATGTAACTGAATAATATGCAAAAATAAGTACACTCTAAAGATACTTAAATAAGAAAATCTGTGTATGTTTCTAATCAGGAATGATGGTAGTTGAACACTTTTAACTTCAAGAATTGTATCTAGTTTTGTATCATCAACTTGACAACAAGTACTCATACTAAATATGTTACTAGCAGAGTTTTCTCCTTCAAATTAAATGCAATTTCCTTGAACTCTCCTCTTTATACAGGCTGAATTCCCAGTAGAACTTCAGCAAACAGTAGACAAATTTCAAATCAATGCAGAGTCAATTGCTTTGCTTAGAAAACATGAAGGGAGCAGTTTGCATATACATTTAATAGAAGGGCATGCAATTAAGTGAAGGGGAAATAGGTAGGTGGAAATATGAGTATGTAAAGTCCTCTCCAGAAGCAAAGCTCTCAATAAATTATTTAATTCTATTGGTTGTGGCATCATGGCAACACTAGAACAAAACAAAACCATAAAACTGTCTAGTGGTGGTGGCTATAAACCTTTACAAGCACACACTCATCTGTTTTAAGCATCACTAGTAAGATTTCAGAATCAGGCAATGAAAAGATCAGGGACAGAAATTTGCTTCAGAAATCTTAAATTGATCATCCTTTTTGTATAAATTCTGATACCATCTTTACTTGCATGAACTTTTCCCATTACACCCATGACATGGACGATGTTCTCTTAAGAAGCAACTCCTCAATTTTTTGTTTCCCCAAAATTCAATGTATGGCTGCAGGCTTTATTTATCTTATGCTAATCTAGAGCTGTTCTAAATTCAAATTTATTATTTCACATGGTTGTTCTTTACCTTTTATTAGAGCAGTATGGGAATACTCTGTTAATCAGGCAGCATATGCTGTGGCTACATCACTGTGAAAGGGGTATTATTACCCTGATTTTATGGAGAGTAAAGACAGACCCAACAGCACTATCATCAACTGCCCAATTCAACAAACCTGTGGCATGATTTTTCAGACTATTTAGTGTGCCGTATTCTATACAAAGTCCATTGACTCAGCACTTCTACCAAGTAGACTATTGCTTTTCATTAGTACCCCATAAAATGAACATTATTAGTGTCCTGGTTTCAGCTGGGATAGAGTTAATTTTCTTCCTAGTAGCTGGTATAGTGCTGTGTTTTGGATTTACTATGAGAATAATGTTGATAACACACTGATGTTTTGGCTGTTGCTAAGTGGTGTTTACACTGGTCAAGGACTTTTCAGCTTCCCATGCTCTGCCAGCCGCACAAGAAGCTGGGAGGGGGCACGGCCAGGACAGCTGACCCCAACTGGCCAAAGGGCTATTCCATACCATATGACGCCATGCTCGGTATATAAACTGGGGAGAGTTGGCCGGGGGGGGGAGCGATCGCTGCTCAGGGACTGACTGGGTGTCAGTTGGCAGGTGATGAGCAGTTGTATCACTGGTTTATTTTTTCCTGGGTTTTGTTCCTCTCTTGCTCTCTTGCTGTTTTCCTTCTCATTATAATTTATTATTATTATTTTGTTCCAGTTATTAAAATGTTCTTATCTCAACCCACGAGTTTTCTTACTTTTGCTCTTCCTATTCTCTCCCCTGTCCCAGTGGGGTGGAGGGTGAGTGAGCGGCTGTGTGGTGCTTAGTTGCTGACTGGGGCTAAACCACAACAATAACAGAGGCACACAGGCTAGTTACATACAGGAGTATAATTCTCAATAAACAGATAATTAGGGGAAGTAAAACTTTTTAAAAAAATACTGTTTGGAGAAGTAGCTAATCCTTTAAAAGAAATAATTTGGATATGTATTAATTTATTTTTGAACAGTTGCCCAGCCATTATAAAGAAGATTTCTGCCTTCACTGTTGAAAAGTCTGTGATATTTCTGCAGTTACTTATTACCCTGTTGTGTTGTCCCAAATGTATATGTAAATATATTATGTATAGATAGCCCCAAATCACTTGAGTCAATACCTCACTGAACTGTTATAATTTTGTTAGAAACACATTTATCACATTGATTGCATAAATTCCATGAGAATAAAAAGATATCACATGAATACATGTGCTAAAGGAGTCCTTGGAGATTTAGAGGTTTAATGTCTCTGCAACAGAGACTTACTGGAAAAAAAAACATTTCAGAGCTCTTTGAGTTCTGACTCCTGGTCTGCTAAGAAAAAAATCTGCAAATTTGAAGATAAATGTTATGTGAAGGACAGTGTAATCAGACACCATTTTTCAATTCAAGTGTCTAGTTTTAGATTTAATTTGTTAAATAAGCTCTGTAAATATGTACTACAATGAGATATTTATTTTCAAATATGAAATTTTTGACATGTAGGTGTCATACAAACTTCAATAAAACTTGCAGGGAAAGGAGAGAAAAGAAAAGAAAAAAGCCTTTTGCAGGTACATGCAGGCAAAACAATCTGTGAACGGATATATCATTTGTATTAAGATAACATCATGTATGGCCTCTCTTGAGAGCTGATGATTCATCAGATACCATGAGCTACAAAGAATGAATGGATGACCAATTTCCTGTATCATATTTAACACTCAAATACTAGTTGCTACAACAGATTTCTGCCCAATTTAAAAGAAGTAGTTCAGACTGGGTAAGGGAAATTAGCTTATAGAGGTTGCCCAGAAGCAAAGAAGAAACAGCTGTTAAAGATAATGGGTTCTACAAAGCCATTAATCATGCTTACATAGAAAAAATACAAAGACTATAAAAAAAAGAAGGAAAACAGCATTAAATAATTTCAGAAAAGAATTAGAACATATGCCCTCATATACCAAAATCTCAAACCGTAGTGATAAATGTAGAAGGAAGAAGACATGAAAATGTGCTCGACAGCTGGAGTTTCCAGCTATGAAACATGGATTTCCAACTCTATTAACTCCAACGTACCCCAAACAAATTTAGGCTACAATATTAAAGGAGTTAGTAAGAAATCCTGTCAAGTATGGACTAAAACTGTGTTTTTTTAAAAAGCTTACAGCCACTAATGGCAGCAAAGGCAGCTAAAGACCAATTACAAAAGCCTTGAAAATAATAATAATTTAAAAAAAAAAATTCCAAACAAAAAAAACCCCAACCCTTTGCTTTGGTTTCTATAATGCTAAGTTAGGAATGGAGGACAAGGTTAACCAAGATGGACTAACTCCATGAATGTAGTAAATTAAATTAAAGGTTGTCTATGAGCAATATTTAGAGATTCATTCCTCTGAATATGTTTTTGTGTTTTGAAAAGGAGCTCATGGAGTTGGGCAGCAACATACATCTCTGGCAGAGGTAGATGGCAGAAAAATAACCTTTTGCTTATGAGGTAAACTTCCAAATATCATAATAAATATTTCACTTTGCAGGTCTACACAAGAAAACTCTTTTCTGTAACAGTATTGAAACTGTATTCTAACTAGAAGTGAATTTCTGTAAATAAATTTTACTTTCAATTGTTAAACAACATGAAAGATAAGTATTAAAAAAATACAAAATTTTTTTTTTGTTCCAGTGAATCTACTATATTGTTTTGTCTTCAACTTATGAAACCAGATGTTAGAGAACAGAAATTTAAAATAAACGTATCATTTTGGTTTGGAATTATTTAACATGCCTTTTTGTCCCCTTCTTCACCCATATTTAAGAATACATTACAGTCTGTTTCCAACAAAATGAAATATCTCAACCTTTAAATCACATTGTCTCAAATGCATTTTACTGTATTTTGCCTGAATCAATAAATAACTCTAGTCCCCTCACATAATTATATTATTTAAAGGAATTTCTCTTTTCAGAAGTAATTTTTCCATTTCTAGTTGTGATTAAATATACTGGACCTTTTATTTATATGTTTGTCCCAACATCTTGCCTTGTTAAGCTTTTAGGATCAAAGTCTGCTCAAAAACCTGTAAAGCTGGGAAAGAATATGGATTTTCCTCCCCATTAAGCTCCTTTATTCTTCCATACAGAAAAGCAGAACAGTTTGCCTGCAGCATTCTTAAAGCAGCTTCCTTATGGTCAGTTTTCTGGTTCTTTTGATTCATCATGTTCTGTGTTCTGATATGCATCCTAATAAATCCTGCTCTATCCTGCTAGCAGTCAGAAAAAAAGAAAAAAAAAAAAAAAACAACCTTCAACTAGATTTTCTTTCATAACAGCAGAAATATCAGTCATATCCTAATTTTTCTAAGGAAGCCGGAAGAGGAAAGATCGTCAGTGCAGGGGAAGCAGTTACTACAGGGTTTTCTTCTGTCTTCACTTGTTGAAGGTTCTCCTTTTCTCTAGCCCTATTTTCCTGGTCTTTTCTTTCTTGCAAAAACAGGGATCACCCAATCTCCCCCACCCCTTCGCCAATGTAATTTATGAAAATTGTATTTAGTTTCTAATAAGGTACTTACTTAAAGCTGTAAACAAAGTACTTAAGGCTGTAAACATTGGTAGAGGGAAGAACAAGATGTTCTAATACTTTAATTATTACTACTGAATGCCTTTGTTTCCCTAACTTCTGCAGAATTAAGAATAAAGACCAATTTGGATGCTTTGAATTGCTCTCTGGAAGACTGTGTGTGTCTCTCTTCCATCAGGGAATAAAATTCTAACCAGGGCACCGGTTATATACCTAAATTAAAGCAATAAGGGTATACTTACCCCACTCCCCTGGCACTTTTCATGACTGTACTAATTTTGTCTGGGATAGAGTTAATTTTCTTCATAGTAGCTCATATGTTGCTATGTTTTGGCTTTGTGACCAAAACAGTGTTGATAACACACCCATGTTTCAGTTATTGTCTGAGCTGTACTTACACAGTATCAAGGCATTTTCTGCTTCTCAGAATGCTTTTCAACAAGTAGGCTGGGGTTGGACAAGAAGTTGGGAGGGGGCACAGCTGGGACAGCTGACCCCAACTAACCAAAAGGATATCCCATACTATATGACTTCATGCTTAGCAATAGAAGCTGGGGGAAGAAGGAGGAAGGGAGGGGGTGACATTTGGAGTGATGGTGTTTGTCTTCCCAAGAAACCATTGCACATGATGGAGCCTTGCTTTCTTGGAAATGGCTAAACACCTGCTGCCAATGAGAAGTAGTGAATGAACCCCTTGTTTTGCTTTGCTTGCTCTCACAGCTTTTGCTTTATCTATTAAATTGTCTTTATCTCAACTCATGAGTTGTCTCACTTTTACCCTTCTGATTCTCTCCCCCATCCCACTGGGAGGAGTGAGTGAGTGGCTGTGTGAGGCTTAGCTGCCTACCGGGGTTAAACCATGACCATGATGAGCCACCTGCAAGCTTGAATCAAAGTGACCACATTACAGAGAACTGGTTTAGAAATAAGGCAGTCAGAAAAAGATAAGAGAGAAAATAAAACAAATAAAACATAATATTGGGAAAGGTAGAGGCTGCAAAAGAGAGACAGTATGGCTATACCTGTCCTAGTAAGCTAAACAGGACCAAGACACTAGCTCAAGTGTATGATCATCCATAGTGTTTTTTTGCTAGCACACTTCCTGACAAGGTTTTGGCCTATGCCAACTAGTGTTCTCCTGTAAGAAAACAACAGAGATGGGATGACTCTGTTCTTTGGGGGAAAATGGTTCAGCCATAGGGAAGTGGACAGTACCATGCAGACAACAGCATGGTAAGCACGCTAATAATGATACTGTTGTGTATTTATTCAGATTATTAAAAAGTTATTAAGGCTAGCCATAAACTCCTACCATTATGTATAAGGTATGTTCAATTTGCCCACAGGAATATTTTGAGTGTAACACCTTTCTTTGGCTTGTTTTGAAATACTCTCTTTCATCTTTGGTCCATCAAATGGACCCTAAAAAGATCCATTTTGAATAAAATACTGGAATAATCAACCTTCCTAATTCACCTTTAGGTAAATTCTCAAACTTAAAGTGAGGAAAGTCAAAGGCTTTAATTGTTCATATCCACCTTTTAACATCTAGAATGTAGTAGCATGATTGCATAGGAGGCTAAAGACATGAACCACTGAAATGCTTCTAGTACCATGGAAAAAACCCAGACTCAGAAAAGTTGAAGTCTGAATTTATTATAAAAAAATAATGCATGGAAGAAGTTTAGATATGTTAGGAATTTAAAAAAATTGACAGAGAGCCATTACTTGAGAGAGCCTTCACCTAAATGAAAATGGATCATGCCTAATGCAACTTAATTTTAGTAAGAAGAAAGAGAGATAGCATTTTTAAATAAAAAAAAAAAAAAGAAATCTGAGAAGTTCATATGACTGTACAATTTAGTAATTTTGAAGTGGAGTCATAATACACAGTATTTCAGAAGAAAGTGTAAAAAAATAAAGATCTGATTTAGTACATAGAAACAGGTTCTTGAAGCAAGTCCAAATATATACTTCTCTGCAAATGCTACCTGATGAAAAATGAAGGTCTTAGACCTTGCAGACCAGTGGTAAATGAAATACAGGGATTATAGGCATTTTAAATATTGGTTGAGAAGATAGTCAGTAGGATGCTGTAATATGACTCAGCAGAAACACCTTACAATTGCATTCAGTAGGTATAGTAAATTGAACAAGCTAAGAAATCACATTATGTGTTGAAAAAGAAAATACAACATATAAGTTAATTGTATGTAACTTCCTAACCCTATATTTACATGGAAAATATTTGGAAAATTTTAGATGTAAATTCTGTACCTAAATCTGGAGCATTTAAGATTAGTATTATATTATCAACTATGTCAAAAGAGCATTATCAGCATTTACAAATAGTCCTAGGCACAAAGAAAAGCATAAACCTCAATCAAAATTAAATATCTCAGCTGCAGGGTCACTGAGAAAAATACTCTAACTGTGAACACTGACGGACTCTAGCAGCCATTAAAAATAGTGTATGGAGACTGATTGCAATAGAAAGGGTATGTGGAAGAGAGACCTTCTGCTCCCTTAAAGGTATATGGTCTGGGCCTTTTCAATGCAAAAAAGGATAATAAGAAAAAGATGAAGCCATAAACAAAATAGACAGAGACATAAATCTGACACACAAATGGTAAAGCATGCAGTAACGAGAAAAAAAACTGGTGAGTCAGACTAATTGATAAGAATACGTGGAATGTAGGAATGTTTATTTCAATAAAGTTATCTGATTGAAGACCATGTCAAATGGGATACTAAGGAAAAGGGGAAGCCATAAAGAAAATATACAGAGATGTAAACCTGTCAGACAATCATGATGGAGACAAAGATAAGAAACAAACCTCACAAGTCACATTAATTAATGGGATATCAGAAACATGCAGGCAAACCTGGGCTTGTATACTGATAAGGATGCAGACTTGAGGGTCCAGGATGTAAGTAAGATGTGTGGAACCCATAGGGTTGGTATGAGGAGCTGGGATCCAGGCAGGGGTGTGGGCAAACAGAGGGGCCATACCAGTGCTTGAGGGATCCACAAATGTGTTTGTGCTCATGAACCTGGAGAGTGGGTGTGTGTGTGCTGCACTAGTAAACTTCTGCCTCTGCCAGCCCAAGAGGAGGAGGAGACGTGGCTGTCTGGGCTTGTGTCTGATGTGAGTCCTGTATGTGAGTGCTTTTGAAGGCAGCGCCTTGTCTATGGCAGGCTGTGTGACCAGCCGAGTCGGTGTCGTGTGTGCACATGTGCACATGTGTGTATATGTGCACGTGTCTTGCTGTTAGTTGAAGCTGCAAACAGGAAAGCAGCAGCCGCATTCCTCAGCCTGGGCAGAGACCTGCGTCCCTGGGGCATGGGGCTGGGCTCCATCAATTGGGCAGGAGGGGTCCTGGGCCAGAGCTGTTGGAGGCAGTGGCCATTTATAACATCTGTTAGCAATGATTTTTTTATATATGTGATGATTTTTGGAGTCTCTAAGCAAGACAACACACAGAAACTTTTTCAGGTTATTATTATTAAAGTTTCTATATATAACAGTTATCATAGAATAGTCAAAAACCATATTCTTGTGTAAGAAAAAATTCTTTTTGAAGTGCTTTTTCCTTCATAGTGTGTGCTTTATTTTTTTCATGAAAGAGTCAGAGAGAACAATACTGCCAGAGAATCAAAAGACATGAGAGGTAATCAGGGTGTAAAATAGGAATTAAATTAATTAGGAATAATAAATAGGAAGCTAAATTAATTATTTGCTTCAAAGTTTATAAGAGAGGCCAATAGAAAGACTTGAACATTGAAATAATTTTTAATGGGGATTAGTCAGAGTAGATATTACACCTGAGTAAAGAAATTTTAAAATAAATCAATGAAAAGAACAATAAAAAACCGCCAGTATCTGATGGTATATTCAATGAGTTCTAGGGAAACTCGGATATGAAAGCAGCTTTGCAGAAAAGGACCTGGTGGTCCTTGTGGACCACAAGCTGGACACGAAGCAGCAATGCACCCTTACAGCAAAGAAAACCAACAGCCTCCTGCGTTACATTAGGAAGAGTGTCACCAGTAGGTCATGGGAGGTGATCCTTCCTCTCTGCTTAGCACTGGTGAGGCCACATCTGGAGTGCTGGGTCCAGTTCTGGATTCCCGAGTACAAAAGAGACAGAGACATACTAGAGAGTGTCTAGTAAAGGGCCACCAACATGACGAAGGGACTGGAGCATCTGTCATATGAGAAGAGGCTGAGAGATCTGAGAATGTTCAGCTTGAAATAGTGAAGGCTTGAGGGCTGAGAAGATCTTGTCAATATGTACAAATATCTGATCGTGAGGCAATAAAGAAAAGAAAGCCAGACTCTTCTTAGTGGAGCCCAGTGGCAGGATGAGAGGCAATGGGAAAAGTAGAATACAGGGAATTCTTATGCATAAGAGAATATTTTTTACTATGAGGGTGGTTGTATTGGGTGTAAGTTTCAAGGTTTTGGGAGCGGGGTGGGCTGCAGGGGTGGCCTTTGTGAAGAGAGGCCAGTGGCTGCCCTGTGCCAGACACAGCTGGTTCCATCTGGCTCCAATGGACCCACCGCAGGGCACAGCTGAGCCCCTCAGCTGAGATGGTGGTGCCTTGGAGAAGGCATATTTAAGAAAGGGTAAAACACAGGAGCAGCTGTGTGGGTGCCACACAGATGTTAGATGGGGTGAAACCACAGGATCAGTCAAGCACTGGAACAGGTAACTTAGAGCCTGTGGAATCTCCAATCTTGGAGACACTAAAAACCTGACTGGGTGTGGTCCTGAGCAACCTACTCTAGCTGAACCTCCTTTGAGCAAGGGAGGTGGGCTAGATGATCTCCAGAGACCCCTTCTGACTTCAACCATCCTGTAAGTCTAAGAAATGACATATGGCCCTACGCCTCTTTAGCTAGAAGGCACAATTATGTGTAGACATGTGTTTTCATCCCAGAGTAGCTAAAATGATATAAGAACTTATTTTCTTCAGCTGAGCAGAGCGGTGATATTCTGGTATTTACAGTACCCATTGCAGTCCCTTACACATTGCATGAAATCATGCACAGGATTTTGAGGTGAAAGGTTTTCTGAGACAAGATTGGAGGAATGTGAAAGACACTGGAAAGAAAACTTTTGCCTTACCCGTATTATTGATAAAGATGATCACTAGAACAACCTGTCCTCACAAGCACACCTCAGTTTTGTTTTAGAAGTAGCTCCTTAGCTAACTCCCTGGAAGAAATTATGAGATGAGTTTATGAGATGTGTCTGATCAAAGGACTGGAATCTGGGAGTGCAAAAATCAGTTATCTGACATACAGGCATAATCCACCGTGCACTCTGACTTCAAACAGTCTGGTGAAAAAGGTTCCTCAGAAATTATGGGTTTAAAACAAATCATGCTCAGAGCAAACAGAATACAGTTCTTCCTATTGATAGATGGGCTAAAACAAATGGTCATTTGTTGTCTAATGATAATGTATATGCAGTTTGGCAGCTTGGACCAGCTGGAAGAGAGCCCATTGGTTCTGTGGGTACAGCAGTGTGTACAGTATTAGAAGCACTGGTAAGTCTGACCATGCACCAATAAAGATAGATTGGCTGGAGGCTTTACTAGATATGTTTGATTGTGCACAAGCAAAATAAAGTTATTCACAGATTTTATAAATTATCAAAATGTAGACAGATTTGTGCAATAATATGAGGAAGAAGTATCCTTGCTTAAAAGGCCAATGGTTTGTTTAAGTAAAGTTAAAAACATATGATCTCTAGCCATTTTCTCAGAATCAGATGATCATATAACCCAAAAGTTTCCCAAAATTCAGGGTGACGAGACTATCATTACACACAAACTTCAGCTCAGCTCTATCAAAAGCATGACTAAATGGAAACAAGGTCTGAAAACAGGAAGACAAACCCTAATAATCAGGCACTATTACAAGCATCCTCTTACTGTGCCTACACAGTTAATTCATACTTGCAAATATGCTAAATTGTATATGATGTATGCATTACTATCTAGTCATATTTCCCAGCATGCCTACTTACTATATAATGTGTAAATCTATATAATAAAGACTAAATCCCATGCTTAGGAGTTTTTCATAGACTTGTCACATTAGGTCAGAATAAACCAGGTTGTTTCAAAAATTCATTTGAAAATAGTGCTGTGATGTCTCATAAAGTGAATATTAAGAACTTTATATTTTCATTTTCCTGATTCCTTAGTATTATAATGCTTACTTTGATAATTTGATACCAACTTCTCCCTTAGTGTTGAAATAGAAGAGCACATCATAGGCCTCTCATTACTACAGTGGATTTTTAGAGATGAAATCCAGGTGGCATTTCAAAAAAGAAATTTAAAAGCATAAAGCATATGTATTACATATTTTCTGAGAACCGCATTTTTTTCCAGAAGCAAACTATTTCAGAAAAAAAGGTTTTCAGTTATATCAATAAAATCCTCAAAAAGTTGGAATTTCTTATTTGTCTGAACAATAAATTTTTTTAGAAATTAAAACTTCTGCAACCTTTTTTTCTGAGCCCCCTGCAATAATATTTTTTTGCTGACATGATTAATCTGGTGTCAATAAGGTTTAACTCACTAATGTTACTCTTCCAGGGAAATAAATCTATATAACAACATAAATCCCTATCAGTCATCCTTCACAGATCAAGATACTTCGATTATACAACTTGTTTCTTTTAATTTCTCTTAGGAGAGATTTCCAGAGAAGATGATTTGTGTACATGTGAGGTTTGTCAATTGTTTTAAGAAGTTGTGATAAGAGTAGAAAACATTATTACTGAGACACACAATATAAGATTGCTTTCATCATGCAAACGCTTGTGTAGCAAAAGGAAATAACTTTAACTATTTTCAGAATCAGTGGCCTAAATCACTTTGACAGTACAACATGTGATGGGAATATTTTCAAGGGAAAAATCACTGTAGGCTATTTCAACATTCAGTAATGGTTTATTGTCAAACATAGCAAGACAAAAGGTTAGTTTGCTATGATGAGAAACTGAATATTTAAGTTGAAGCTTAAGCCTATATGAAATAACATGCTTTTCTTGTATAAAATTGCATTGGTAAAGAATTTTCTGCATGTTGGTAAAAGAAAGCACATATACATATTTTATTGAGAATCCATGTTAAATATTTCATATACAATTTATTCTGAATATAGAGTTTTTTTCTATGTGACCAAATCAGTGTAATGCAGCATAACAGAAATATATTATGCTGCTTTGTAGCATACAATATATTATGTTCTCAAAGAACAATCATAATTATTAGATTAATATATATTACTTTTTTGTACAGGAAAATAAATAATAAATTAAAAAATTATAGTTCTCCTTTAATAAGAATTCAGTGTACACCATTTAACAGCGACTTATTTGTCACAAATTGTTTCATATAAAACAATTCTTAAGTCAAAAAACTCTCATATATTTAAACATTGCTTGCAGAGATTTGTGTAGGTCAGCAAGCCTAAAATTGATCAAATAAATCAAAATGTTTCAAAGTGTCTTACTAATTTCACAGGTAAAATAACTCTTTCTTTTATAAAAATTAAATTTGTGCTGTTTCTGAATGATGCCAGAGTTTATTCCACTTTATCAATGAACATTAGACGTGTACTTTTTGTACGATATATGTAACTGAATATATGGATAGATCAGTAACCTCATAGTATTGTATTAAAATTTTGGAGAAAAAAAGAAGAAAGCTAATGTATAATAACAAATAAGAATACAGTTGCACCATTTATATGTCTGTATCTAAAGTTATTTACCTGTAGCAATATATTGAGATATTATTTTTTGCATGACTTTTCAGCACAATTTTGCTGTATGCGAGTATTTACATTGTACTATTGCGTTCAACTTGCAGTGTCTATAAATAACTCATCATTCAGTGCAAAATTACTCTCATTTTCTGTTAATTTGTATTTTCACACAACACAACTAGCAGTTCATATTGGTATATGGGGAAAACAATATGGAGATGATCCAAAAGAAGAAAAAAATTTTTTAACAGTTACAATATATAGCCACAGTGATATGTACACCACTGCTCAGTATTGTTGGGTCTTCTAGTCTAACTCAACAAATGTCTTCCTAAAACACAGAAAAATGTTTTACTGGCTTTTTAATTTTAATTCATTCTAGCACATGGATATTAATACAGATCAATACAGAATTGTAAACTGTATAAAACTGTATAGAGGAATCCTACTTGCATATATGTATTGAAGCCTTAAGATAGCATCCATTAGCAAGCTGGTACCTGTGGACAGATGTATGAAATTGCAAGCAATTTCTACTTTGTCATTTTTTATTATAAACATATTCAGTTACACAGAAACTGAATACCATCACAGTAAGTGGTTATATTAATTGCACATTCAAAAGATCTCTTATTTCTCATGTGTACTTAGGGAAAAAGCTTCCCTATTAAAGGAACACTGAAAGTTCAAAGATTGTTTGCCCATATACCTGCTAAAAAATTAAAAGCAGCTCACTCCTTACACAAAATTTCACTGTGTGTTGGACCTCAGATACCCAATTGTTTTTGCACTGCCTTGATCCCTTGCTGTTTACAGTTTGACCTGTTCCTCCACTGTATGCCATGCTGCTGTTTTCTCCTGAAAAAGATGGAGAACTAGAAACTTGATTCAGGTAAAGAGTGAAGAAATGTAAACATCATAATATACTGTTAAATTTCAACTGAAATAAAAAAGGATGTATGGTTAGAGTTAAAGGAAAGGCAGGTAATGAATGAAGAATTATACCCTTAAAAGGAAAATAATAACTGTGTTAGTACTTGACATATCTTTTGTTGTTGTTGTTTCTGTTTTGTGGCCTGAACTTAAAAGAAAGATTTTAACTGCCTTCCATTTTGTCATAACTTGCATATATTTTTAAGAAAAAAAAAATAGATTCACTCATTTTCCCTTGGAATATTTGAGGTGGGGACTTAAATTTAGTGTCTACTGACAGTTCGTTAATATTGTTTGACCCAGAGATTTATTTCCCCTGTGGGGTTTAATGTGAGGTAGGCCAGATATGAACTGCCAACATTCAGTGTATTTAACATTTTTAGTCTACTGTTGACTTATTTCTAAGGTAAAAATTAGGTGTGGCAAAAGTCTCAAATTTGTAATGCAAACATGGATTCAGTTTTGTGTTCCTTCTCCAAAAATTTAAATCAGAATGTGAAAGATTTTCTTATCTTTAAGTTAGATACACATAAATCCAGTAACTTACAAAAGTGTAAATATGCCTAGAACAATCATCTCAATATTCCTTTTCCCAACACATAAACCAAAAAAAGTAAGGTATGTGATAGCGTGAGAAGGCTGATAGACCAGTAATCTGCTTTGGATACTTTTACAAAGAGAACTTTTAAGCAACTAGTAAATGTGTTAAAATATAGTTAAAAAAAAAGAAAAAAAGTGACATTTGGAAATGAAAATTTAATTTACTTGTTTTCAACAAATACAGGCATGTTGAACTAAATGCACATATTGTGAATTGAAAGCTTGACGAGCTTGTCAGAGCTCTCAGTGTTAATTATAATTTTCATTTTCTCTAATAGTAGTAAAGGTTTAAGAGTAGTATCCTGTAACAATGGTTTCAAAATGTTAATGCAAGTAGTTCCATGTTGCTGTTGTTAAAAAAGCATTTTTAGGTCTTATCTTTTTAAACAAATTATATGTTTATATTTATATATTCCTCCTACAGAAGATGTCTTTTCATATACATTAGTTGATCTAAATATATCTGTACCAGTGTCATCTCTTTGCCTCCCTAACCCACATCAGATTTCCTTGAGCAAATTCATATAGTGAAAACTTAGATAAAAGCAATGTTGTTTTCTTCAAACAGTACATAAGCACAATTGTATGCTGGACTGCTAACACTTTTAGGTAATACTAAGGAGACTTAAAAATTTCAACCTTACTTCTGAGAAAGAGAAACTAAACAGATTATAAGTATAAGCCAGAATACATTTATTTTCTTTTTAAGTAAGATCATGGATTCACACTGCCTTAAAGTCAATGGTAGAACTCATTTAGATTACTTCTACTCTGCATTCTAAGTATGGGGGTGTGCTTCAGCCCGGTCTCTATCAGATGTAATGTACTTACTCTCCAAATTATTGTGTGTGGATTTATTATAGAATCATAGAGTAGATTGGTTGGAAGGGACCTTCAAAGTTCATTCTAGTCCAACCCCCCTGCCATGGGCAGGGATACCTTCCACTAGATCAGGTTGCTCAAAGCCCCATCCAACCTAACTTTGAACACTTTCAATGATGGGGCACCAACATCTTCTCAGGGTAACCTATTCCAGTGTCTCACCATCCTCATTGTAAAGAACTTCTTCCTTATAGCCAATCTAAATCAACCCTCTTTCAGTTTAAAACCATTGCCTTGTGTCTTTTCACTACAGATCCTCTTAAAAAACCTCTCTCGATCTTTCTTATGAGCACCCTTCAACTATTGAAAGGCTGCAATAAGGTTTCCCCGGAGCCTTCTCTTTTCCAGGCTGAACAACCCCAACTCTCTCAGCCTTTCCTCATAGGAGAGGTGTTCCAGCCCTCTGATCATTTTCTGGGACCTTCTCTGGACCTGCTCTAACAGGCCCTTGTCTTTCTTGTACTGTGGACCCCAGAAATGGATGCAGTACTCTCTGTTCAAGTACAGGTGTTAGAAAAATTATACAGCATCTGAAACAGAAAGTTAGCATTTATTATTTGTTTTAGGAAACCAAGAACAGATTTACAAGTACTGTGGATGAGCTGGGAACAGTCACAGATTGCCTGCTTAGCTTTAAGCCATCAACATGTATTTTACATGCTTTGTAGAAGTATTGTGTTACTGATGGAGGATGGACAAGGTTTTTCTTAGGTTTGTTGGGTGCAATGTGTAGACTGAGTTATGGGTATCATAAGGCCCTTATGCGAACAGATGGAACAAAGGGCACAGAGCATGCTGTGTTTCAGCCTGCTTTTGAGCCATCCCACTGAGGACCTGCAAATATACCTATAAATAAATATTTCTACATTAACTCGAATGGAGCCCTGTTTTCACTGTGCTCACTGTATCCTGATTCAATAGATATTTAGAATATCATGATTTTAAGCAGAAAGTAATTTATGTGGACACAGAAAATCATGTATATGGACAAAGCAATTTAGAAAGTTTAATTTAAATTGATCAGAACTACAATAAATAGTACTATAATTTCAGCCTAATTTTTTAGGTTTTGTTTAAAAAGAATCAGAATTCACTGCTTCTCACTGTGCACACTAAACTATTCCTCTTCAAGCAAATTTTCTTTCATGAAATTATTGGTGGTAAACTATGAATCAAATTATTATAAAAATCTTAACTGTAACTTAAAATATCATGATGTAATAAAATGCCAACATTTGCCAATGGAATTATTATTTCAATATGGTTCTGGATAAACAAAATCTAGAAGATGACTTTGATCTCAGAAGATATGTATTCATATTGGTTTTTAACTTGGTAAATTTACCCTTCCTTCATAGCCCTAAAATTCTGACTTCTTTTGTAATCAATTCTGAATCAACTGACACCACTGTATCCAATATAAATTTTGTTCAAACCCAAGACTGTGTGTTACTAAATTACAGAAAACAGATTCTAAAGAATTTACGTTGGTACTACTACAGCTTTTGATAGAAACTCCTTCACTGCAAATCTGAGAACTTGACACTGAGGGTGAATGACAATATATTACTATTTTGCTGATCCAGTCAGTGTTATTTTTACTGTGTGAGATGTAGAACCACAATTCCCCTACAGCCAGGCATTAAGGACAATATCTGTTCCTATACTCTCACTTACTAACAACTATTGCTGTTGTCATAACCTTAGATTTCTGTATCAGTGCCTCCAGAAACAATTTTTCCTGTTATACACTTTAATTATACACCAGAAAAAATGCAATGTCTTCCTTCAGAAAATGTATTGAAGAATAATGTCTTTCTCCATAGGTCTCATTTTTTAAAAGACAAACTATGACTATGTATTCATATTTGTACCTCAAACATTTAGGAAATTCTTAATTGAAAAAAGCCAAAATGAAACAAATGGACACAATTTTTATTAACTAGCTTCCATTCCTGGAATCCTTATCTAATTAATGAGTTGACAAAAGGGATCTGGAGACAAAAGACTTTTTATCCCCTGAAATATTCTCCCCTCTTTGGTATGACTTTCTGGCTTTTTTTCATATATATATCTCTATCACTGCATCTGGATGTACATGTACATCTACATCTATATCAATCTATATCATCTATGAATAGATATCTGTGAGATTGCTCTCATATTAGTCTTGGATGGGCAAATAGTAGTAGATGTAGAAGGGGTAATATTTTCTGCTGTTTTGATAAACAGTGTTGAATGGAATACTACTACAACAGATATTCATAATCCCTAAAAATTTTGGCTTGTTACAACTTTGAGATAGTCACCTAGCCAGGATGCTTTTGCCATCATTGAAATTATAGATATACTGACATTTCATACCTGATACTCCAACTCTTCTGACATTACAGATCCTCTGCTCTCAGTTAAACCAGATAACAGAACAGAGAAAAATTGGGACTATATTTATAAATAGCTATTTTCATTCTGTCCTTGAAAGGCTGTGTATGGAAATCAAAGTAACACTCATGCTGTGTTGCTTGAGGCTAACAGTTCTGCAGGTATACATCAAGGAAACACCAAATTCTTTGCTTGTTTCCCGCCAGCGCGCTGCCACTCTTGCTGGGACCCCGAAAGCCACCATCCCCACCTTTCCTCTGGGCATTCAGTGGTTGACAGCAGCAGTCACTCATGCAGAAGTTACAGGCAGAGTCCTGGTAGTTTCTGTGTCTTGTTAATGAATCTGGATCATAAATATTGCCACTGCTGACAGATGTAATTACTCAGGGAAATCCACTTCACTGTACCCCTGTGTTTGCCTTGTAAGCATCATAAATGATCTCATCTCAAAAACCTGACATTCAAGGGAAATACAACCCTGGTTGGAAAGAGATGTGAGAGTTGACAAGTGATGACAAATGTCAGTAGTTTGGCTACACTGTTGACAGGTCTGCTCTTGTTAACATCAACAGTATTAGTAGAATGGTGAAATAACCTATTACTTGCTTGCCAAGGTTTTACTGTTAACAACTTCCCCCTCCCTTGTAACTCCTCCCACTCCCCTGACAGCTACCCAGCCAGCACCACTCCTACAGAGGCCTCTTGGATACAATATTTTTTTTTTTTCCACCCAAATATAAAGGTTAGATAAAACATAAAATTTCTGAAGCTATCATGTTATAAAAAAACCCCACATGTAAAGTTCTGTCAAACATCTCATTACGGAGGTAAATCTGTTTGTTAATGCACATATGAGAGATCTGTAGTTACTATAGACTACCTAAAGGATGGATTAAGGACATGTGCAATGAAACAAGTTTCGCCCTGTAGGTGTGAATTTGTAGCTTGCTAAACAGTCATAGGGATGGACCATGGGAAACTCCTGATCCCAAGACCTCGCCCTTAAACCCCTTTGCCAGTGGCCTGGAATGGTCACTTTGCACTGAGCGTGGAGGCAGTGTCTGCACACTGATGGCTGTAAAAAGAATAGGCCCCCTGGATCGTGGCTCCTTTGTGTGCCCAGACCTCCAGCTCCTGCCCCAAATCTGGGTGTCACACCTCCCATGTCTTAGACAGTGTGCTGCTGTGGCACAGTTCAATGCCTATGCGTTGTCCATCCTCTTTTACAGCAGTTCATGCTCTATGTAATCTGGAGCAAGCCGGCCTGCTTTCCTGGTGGGACCACTTGTACATGCAGTAGGTCTGCCTTGCTCCCCACAGCTGCTGCGCTCCCCGGCAGTGAGGGCACAAATAGCTCTTGCCTTTTGGCTGCAGCTCCAGCCAAAACTGAAGCACAACTAGCACAGCAGTGTCATTCATCCCCCATGATTCTGCTCATGAGACCCAGACCCAAATACCCCCCAGACAGCTAAAACAAGACAGTCAGAATTTCTGACAACATTAGAGTTACTCAAATCTCACTTTTTTCTCAAGTGTAGGTGTCTTATCTATGCCTCCTGGCAGGTGCTTCCTTGAGATTTTGGAGCTTACAGGTATCGTTTTCCCTGAAGATAAGTACTTCTAGCCCTTCTTTAAAAGTGAGGCTAGAGACATCCATTTATTAAACAGATTTGATAGAGACTTTCCTGAACTCTGGACACATAGTCTTTCAAGAGATTAGAAATTAAAGCACATACGTTTTTCTGTGGGATGTGAAAGACTCTTGTTCATTTTAATCCAGATATTCTATCTTTTATGAGAAAATTCTTTCTAAGTTGACCACCAGAAGCTTTGAATGGTGGGAAATTATTTCTTCCTAACCTTCCATCATAAAGCTTTTCTATACTGGCAGGAAAATACAATGCCAAAAAAAAACCCCTAGACAAAATGCTTTCTTAAATTGAAAATTAATGTTTCAGCACTTCCAAACCTTTTATGTTCTTGTATTTACCAAAAGTCCTAAATTCTTTTCCTCCTCATTTTTCTCAAAATGCAGTACAATCAATGAGATGTAAGCTGTATTTATCCCTTCTCTCCTTCTTGCATTCTGGCTCTCTTGTTTGGAAAAAGTAATAATAAAATAAAGATCGATAAACTAAAGATACAGTTATCTGAAACTTTTTTATTCCTCCTCTCCTCAAAAGGTTTTAGTGTCTTTCAGGGTCAGATGGAAAAGGTGAATTGGAAAGAAAAGTGTATATATTGATGAACATGTTCAGCGGCAAAAAGGGTAAGAAAACAAAATAAAATATTTGAAACACAAAAAAGTCAAAGTGCTGAATAGAATAGTCTTACTCTGTTATACAAAATTACTTCAAGACTGAAATTTTGTCTCCATTTTCAGCTACTCAATTTTATTAGCACAACAGCATGAACTGTGAGTATGGTATTACCAGATATATGTCAACAGGGCATAGTCATACATCCATTAGTGATAAAGTTAAACTGAAACAAGAGAGTCATGCTACCCTGAAGATTTATAAAGCACTAAGATGGTTTTTAATCTTCATGGTGCTAGGACTGATATATGCTGCTGGAAAACCCAGTCATAAACTTAAGGTCTTTGTTACTTATTTATAATCAAAAAAGCTAACAGTTCATTTATCTGACATGTATTAGTTTGAAATGCTAATAAAAATAATGAAAAAACATAAATGTTTGCTAGTTTTTCCTTGTCTCTGCAAAACATAAAAAAAAATTACTTCTTGCCTTCCGGTTAGATGTCCTTGAAAACAAAAAAACCTCTTTATAAATCCTTTTTTTTTTTAAATAAAAAGATGTTTTATAAAAATTAAGTGAGTTTTAGCTGCCAAAAGTAGGTGAAACTTGCATATAAAAAGTACATATTTTACAGATTATTAAAAAGTTGCACAGATTAAGTGCAGAGCATAGGGACCTGTCTATACTTGGAAATAAAGCATTTTGCCTTTTCCCTAGAGATGGATTTCTACATAGTAGCTGTCTCTCTCTTTCTCTCCCCCCCCCCCCCCCCCGATAGAGTTCATTGTGCAAATCATGGCAACTCAAAAATAAATTTCTCTAGAAGTGGCACTAGTTCTATTTTATTCTATACTATTTTACTTTATATTATTACTAGTCCACTTAAATCTTAATGCTTAGGAATTTGCAAAAGGTAAAGGGAAAGGAGAAATTTAAGCTTTTAAACATTTAATTTCATTATGTTCATTTTGGTAAGGTAGAAAAGTGCATTTTATTAGTGTTGCCAAAACAGCTCAAAATAGCTATCATAAAATCTTCATGGACTACATACAAATATCTGCCTTCAAAAGTCAAGTGTCCTTCAGCTTGGTGAAGCACCTCAGCCCAGCTTCTACAAAGATGTTTTAGAGTGTTTCACTTATGCTTCTGCTTACTTGGATAAACTCTTCTTCTTTGACTGGCAAATATCTTTTTCACACGTAAAGATTTCACATTCAGATGCAGCACAAAGAGTATCCCTGCCCTGTACAGTCTAAATCAAACATGACATAACAAGTCAGGCTTATAAACAGATGTGATGTATGTGGAGGGAAAACAAAGGACAAAGCTGAAAAAATGATCACACTGCTAGTCAGCCATTTACTCAGTTTGATGACTCAGTTTCTCCCGCCCCTACATTTTTTTCATCTTTTTCCCCCCCTTTTATAAGAATTCAGAGGTTGAATGCACTTTCCCTCCCTTTGCTGAGCAGGCAGTGAGCAGACAGTAACACCTCTGTGAAAGTAACAGTATAACCCCTTTTAATATGATTATTTTATAACACTAGCAAATTATCCCTTACTGCTTTTTAACGTATGCGTGTCTGTATGTGTGGGGGGTGGTATTTTTGATACTTTTTGGTTGTATAAAGTAACAATGGTCTCTTGGGGTGTAACTGTATCACAGGGTGGTGGGTTGACCTTGGCTGGCTGCCAGGTCCCCACCAAGTCACTCTGTCCTGCCCCATTGCTTTTAATGGAAGAGGATCCTTTGCACATGCCTTGGGTAGGAGCTGCAGTGTACTCCAAAAAGGCTTCACTGGAGCTGACCCCAAACACACTGATGCACATGCCTGTATGTAAAGCCAGATGTCACCAAATGAACTGTCCAATGAAGCAAAGTCTGTGAGGATGGAGAACAGAGAGGAGATTTTGTTATGCATTTGTACAACCCCTGTGCAAGCCTGCAGTACTAGAAGCAGAGAAACTGCAAATAGCTTAGAATTGGATAACACAGGTTAAAAAAAAACTAAAATGAACAAGCTATGGGGAAAAACATGAAAAGCTGGAGGGATTTGGTAAGCTGAATCCAAAACAAAGGAAAGCACAAACATAATTGGAGAAAACCAATCCTTTGAGCTTAGCTATGGCAATACAGACCCAGAATTTGGTATCTGTCTTATTCAGCAACCTGTACTCCCAAATAAGTAGATGTTTCTCTCAGTCAGCGAAGGCTCAGGCACTGGCAGTGAAGAGGCAAGCATGCTCACTTGTGACTACAATATTCATTATACTATAAAGTAGTTTGAATTAAGCACTTGAGACCATGCCAGTTTAGATATTGTCTACCTACCCAAAACAGAGACTGTCCGTGAATTGCACTTGAACTTCCATTACAGCAAAAGCTTCCATTCTGTCAGATACAATGGGAAGGTAACAAATATCCATTTCCCCTCTGTGCTGCTGAGGTTGAGTGAAGCTGAAATCTCCCATAGTAGAATAAAAACAGGCTGATAGGGCCTAAATTCTCCACCTTTTGCCAAGAGCAATCTTTACTCCAAGGCCAAACATCATCATTGCTCTTCTGAAATAGTATAAACTGACATGAAATTAAAAAAAAAAAAAAAGAAAAAAAGTCCCACCAGTGTTGGTTTTAACACTGATCTGTACTACCTTATAAACATTATGTATTTCTGAAGACAGTAGTATGTCTGAACGTTCTTAAAGACTTGGACTTAGATTTTTTAAATTATTTAGGATTTTCTCATCAGTTCAGGATAGAAGTCTCAGATCTTTGTGGCCTCTGTGTCTGGCAGTAAGAAGCCCCTATACAAACTACAGAAATAGTCCTGGAGTCAAGGAGTAGAGATCAAGTGTTTCTTTTCCCAAGTAAATACTGCAAACATTAGGCTAAAGAATTATCCTTGGTTCTGTTCAAAAAACAGCCTGACAAATCTTACTCTGTTTATATATTTATATCTTTTACGCATTGTAACAGCTTTCTCAGAATGGGTGAGGAATACTTTTACTTAGATAAATGTATAGTCTGGTTATTATGGCACTCTTTTGGCACAGAGAGAAGGGAATCTCCTCAGGCTATGACAGGAACTGAACTGTGGTTACTCATGGTCTAGATGAATGCTTCACTAAAAGGCGGTTGAATAAAAGAGGCTACAGTTCTGTCACCCTACAGCAGTGTTTTAAAATACAATGGTCATGGCAACACTGCATAGTTCAGATTGGGATGTGAGTTTGTTGGTGTATTTGTTTGGTAGATGCATTTTTTAAATGGCAGAAGAATATGTTTTTGCAGGCTTGTTGGACTTAAATGGGAATAAAGTTCCAAGATGCTCATTCTGTCCCTTCTTGGGCAATTTTGGCTATATGATGCGACATAATAGTAGATGTTGAGGTAATTGTAAACAAAAAATTAGGCTGCTGACTGGCATTAGTTACCCCCATGTCTAAATTCAATAAGAAATACTCAGGGTCACAACTGGGATTTGGCTCTTAAAATCTTCATAGGTCCAAACCTCTGGATTTTAAAGCTTCTTTTAAAATATATTGTTAATGCATAAAAGAATCAAAACTGCATACAAAACTTACTGCTTTAACTTTAGCTTTTCCCAGGCTTTTTAAAATTATTATTATTATTATTTACTCTTATTACTGCATAATACTATACCTTGAAAAGACTGTGCATTTGAGTAGCTAAGTCCTTATTTGGGTCTGGCCTCCAGTCTTTGAAATAATGAGAGGATCAATACAGAAGTAACTTGAAACATTTTGGATTTTAACTCTGTGATCTTCAGCTACTGCTGTTTGACATTGTGCTGCTATATTTTATCATTGTCATGCGCATTGAAAGTAAGAGGCTTATTTGGGATTTGATTCATTGGGATGTGTGGAGAGCAGTTTTTAGAACATTTTAAATGTGTCATTTTTTATTTATTATTCAATACAATTAAAGGTTGAATTGGAAGGTACTATTTTTAAATTTTTATTTAAATCTGTTCTTATTCTCCACATAAATACTAGCAGTATGAAATTTATGGAAATCACTACAGTTATTGTACCTACAAAATACCTTCAGTCATTAACACAATATATCCGGCAATATATGTTTGCAAAAATATTTATTTTTATACAAATTAATTCTCACAAACAATCAAGTAACATGTCACTACTGATGCTAACGTTGATCTACTTTGATGGATTCACTTTTGCATGCAGTGGGGCAGTGCTACAGGGAAACTTTAGTAGATCTACAGGATCTTTTATAGAAAACTATCCGCTCAGACAGTGTTTCCATTCAACATTTAATAACACAAGTTCAGAAAACAATTTTAGTCACAGAATAAGGGAGACTAAACTACTGCTGTAGGTATTTCTTTTACTTTGGAAGTTTTTCACAGATTTTAATAGGCGAAGAAAAGAAACTAGACTATAACAAGGGAGATACCATTTCAGGTCTACAAAAAAATCAAATCATCTTTCTAGAATTGAAAACAGAAGCTTTGGCATCCCTTTTGTGATCTTTATATTGAAACATCCCACTAATTATTTTTCTGCCTCATTTTGCCTCTACATGCAACAGAATGATTAGCATTTAGGTAATCTTTTTCTTTTCCCTGCTTTTCAACTCCAGAAGAAAACTCAAATATGAAATAATTTACATGAAAATATTAATCTCCACAAATATTTGGAAGCTGAAAGCCTTAATGGGGTGGGTTCACCTTGGCTGGGTCCCATACCACTCTCTCACTCCCTCTCTTCAGCAGGGCAGGGGAAGAAAATAAGACAAAAAGCTCATGGGTCGAGGTAAAGGAAATTTAATAAATAAATGAAAAGGCCACACATGGAAGCAAAGAAAAGCAAAAAGATTTATTATCTCCTTCCCATCAACAGGTGATGTCCAGCCACATCTTGGAAAGTAGGACCTCAGTACATGTAGCGGTTGCTTCATAAGACAAACACCTTAGTAATGAACGCCCCCTCCCCGCCTCCTTTCTCTTAGCTTTCATTGCTGAGCATGACGTCATATGGTATGGAATATCCCTTTGGTGAGTTGGGGTCAGCTGTCCCAGCTGTGTCCCCTCCCAACATCTTGTCCACTACTGGCCTACTGGGCTTTGGGGGAAGGGGAGGGTTGGAGAGCCAGCCTTGATGCTGTGTGATCACTTCTCAGCAGTAGCCAAAATACTGGTGTGTTATCAACACTGTTCTGGCTACAAATACAAAGCACAGCACTACGAGCGCTGCTAAGGGGAAAGTTAACTCCATCCCAGCCAGACCCAATACTCGTAAATGTGAAACTGAAAACTTAAATTATTAAATATTTGTTCTAACTCACCATTAATTTATTAAAATGAGGCATGATTTAGATTATATATAAAATATATATGAAAGATCATGTTAATATGAAAGATTCTGGGAATTATTTCTCTGCATTTATTTTGCTCACTACTCCTCAGAATATACTTGTCCCTCACACTGCTCCTAACTTGTTTAAGGAGCTACTGCAATCTCTTCCAAAAGTGTCTTTAAATAAATACTCATATTTTAGGGTTTTTTTGGTAGGGTGTTTTTTCTCAAACTTTTCTGACAGCTACCAAATTCTTTATAAGTAAGACGCAACATATGTGTTTTTCCAGATCTGTTGTTCACAATAAATGAAGACCTTCATAGAATACATTCTGTAAAAAGCAAAATAAGCTTTTATATAACAATTTTCATTCTTGTTTGTCAAAGTGCTTTTAAAATGTTCTAAGAAAAAATTTGTTCAAAAAATGTTGTTGAAATTATAGTGCAGAAAGGTGAAATGACATAAATACTGAAATAAAGTTGCTTTCTCTATGCTGTTATCAAAAATAAGGCCCACATGAGACATGATTAATACTAAGTATAAACTGGATTTCTAGTGAAAAAGATACTAAGATTAGGATCTATCTTTGATGTAATTCAAGAAGGATTCTTTTGTCTTCAATCTGGATATATTCTTAGCAAGTTGTGAGTTCTCTGATATTGCTTGAAATGATGAAAAGTACAGTTCTGGTCTTCCTAATAATCACCTGCAGGGAAATTTGAGAAAATATATAATTGAAAAGGTGAGCTGGTGCCTGGATATCTGTTTCTTAAGTATTAGGAGTACATTTGGGGGTATTTTAACATGAGTTGAATGAGTTTTCAGCTAGAGGTAAGTAGTTCCTTCAGAACACTATTAATTATACAACTTTATTCAACCACTTCATGCATTCAGTCTTCACACAATCCAATCAAGGCAAGCAGTGTTATAGGCAAATGTTTCCTTCTTTTTGGCTTCTTCTGTAAGTAAAGGCTGAGTTAAAGTATGGGCTTGAGAGAAGAATAAAGTTTCCTGTATATTATGTTTCCTGATTTTCCCTCTGCATTGCTGCTTGTAAAAAAGACACTCTTTCCACCCTAAAAAGTACATACATTTGACCCATGCTGTAAAAGTCATTGTACCTTTCTTCTGTGAGTATAGATTTTCCAAAATACTTATGTACCTCTCCGTATATTTTACAGCATCATTGCAAAGGATGTTGATATAGGTTATGGACATGAAGTAGATTCAACCTGCTAAACTTTTACATACAAAGTGTGAAACTATCTTAAAAAGGAAAAAAAAAAAAGCAAAGCAGTAGTAGTATAGTACAGTATAACTGAAAGTGTAAGAAATTAAACTTTCTGACACTCACAGCCAAAGACTGTCTTGAGTGTTAGAAACATTAAAATCAACATATCTAGTCAGAATTTGTTTTTAAAATGCATAAGCAACAATCCAATCATGCTCACAGAAAAAGTCTTCACAGAGCTAAGTAAATGTAAATAGATTACTTTCTAATTCTAATTACTTTCAATCAAATAAAATAATTTTGTTTTCAAATCATGGCTGTTATTGTCCATTGTGTAAATAGACATAAAGATAATATACTTAGCATTTTGAAATTATGAATAAAAAAGCCTTATGGAAAATAGCTAATTTATTAACGATCAACTGAGCCATTAAATGTCAACCATTTTTATGTCCATAGGGAACACATTTATATTCCTATAATCCATCCTGAAAGTAATATAGTATTTTAAACAAACTATATTAAAGAGTTTTTAGTGGAATATTGGGCAGTTTCTTAGTTGACTCAAATCAATATAACTCCACTAATACCAGAGGTGCGTCAATTTACACATTTCAGTGGATATGTGCTAATTTATACCAGCTGAGAATCAGGCCTTTAAAAGATTGTAAATTTGTATAAAGTTTTATTCATAATCCTGGATAATAAGAAGGGATGTTTGAGAGGATTATTTCAGTAATTTTAAAGACGCAATTAAGCCAAACATATAGACTTTTTAAATGTCTTTCAACAGAGGATTGCCATTTTTAAATGACCATTTTTGTTGCAGGAAGAGATATATTTACCAATAAATTCACGTCACAAGGAACAATTTAGCTACTTCTTTACTGGTAAAAAGAGACCAGCATACAGGTAGACTGCAACCCAAGTTTCCTATGTACCTATGTGTACATTTAGGCCACTATGAGAAGCTAAAAAAGATCTTAATCACCATTAATATTCAAGTTTAATAAAATCTAAGTTCCTATTAATAGGACATAAAGTAGATTTTATGTCCCTTAACCCTTGCATTTCTCTACAGTTACTCTTATATAATGTAAAAGTTCTAGCTGCCTTGGAGAGACTTTCTCACTCTACACATCAGAAAGCATCTTCAGATGTTTTAGGCCACCTAAAATTTAAAGTGAAAGAAAATTGGCTAGGAAAGAAAAAAAATAGTGTACTTTCTCATAGTCCTTAGTCCTTGCAAGTGGCATATGAAAGATGCAGATTTATGTACCTGCTATCATTCTGTTCACAACAGAGTGTTTTAGGCTCAGGGTTCTCATTTTCAGTAGTAGCTTCCTAATGCTAAGAATTTTGAGAACTTCTATTGTTATTTTGCATAAGATATGACAAAATTAGAGATGAGCTACTTAATTATCTTACCTAAGTTCATAAATTAATATCTGAGTATCTCAAATGGAACAATGAAGAAAAGGTTTCTGTAGTTTTTGGCCAGAAAGATAGTGGCAGATTAACTAGAATCCAAATTTTAGTGAGTTTAGTTTAGAATACTCATTTAGAATACTCATAACAGGGCTTGCTCTAAGGACTATTCAAAGGGTTCTTGAAACAGTGCAGTCTATTTTCTCTAATATGCAATTACTAAACTACATAGTCATAACTGTTCTTATGCTTTTTGGGATGGCTATCAAATTTCTTCTTTCTGTGGTGTGCCAGAATTAATGTAAACAGAGAATGAGAGAATAATTTAAACTGGGAGGGACCTTTTCACATAATCTGGTTTTACCTCCTGCCTAAAGCAATGCTAACTTCAAAGTTACTTTAGGTTGCTCAGTGTTTTGTGCAGTTGAGTTTTGAATATCTCAAAGGCTGGGGATTCCACATCCTCTTTCAGCAACCTGTTTCAGTATTTGACCACTCTTATTTTGAAGATTTTTTTTTCCCTATATTTAATCAGAGTTTTCCTTGCAGCAAGCTATACCTGTTGCCTATTGCCTTTTTCACTTTGCATCACTGGGAAGAGTTTGGCTCTGACTTCTCTCTGACCTCCCATTCAGTAGTTGAAGACAGCAGTAAGACTCCCTCAAACCTTTTCTTCTTCAGACTATACAAATCCAGCTCTCTTAATTTCTCTATGTGCACCAGCCCCTTGACAAGCTTGACAGCTCTCTGCTGAATTAACTCCAGTCTTTCTTGTCCTGGGGACCTAAAACTGGGCACAAGACTCCAGATGTGGTTTCATAAATGCCAATAGAGAATAATCACTTCCCTCAGCCTTCTAGCTATACTCTTACAAATGCAGCTCAGTCTATTATTAGTCTTCATCGTCACAAGTGCACAAAATTGACTCATGTAACTTGTTGTCCATGTGGAGTCCAAAGTCTTTTTTCTGAAAGACTCCTTTTTGGCAAGTTTGAGACACCCAGCCTGTATATGCCTTGGTTTTTTACATTTGCTTTTATTGAAAACCATGAGGTTTCTGTCATCCTATTTCTCCAGCTTTTTGATGTCCCCTTTCATGATAGTCCTGTCCTCCAGCATATTATCCACAAACTGAGTGTGTGCTCCATCCCATCATCCTTGTCAGTAATGGCAATATTGGTTCCAATATCAGCCCTTAAGAAATGCCATTCATTGATGACTGCAGGTTGGACTTTGAACTGCTGACATTTGTGCCCAATGGTCCAGCCAGTATTCAACATCCCTTTCGATCTACCCACCTAGTCAATAACTCACCAATTACACTAAAAGAGTACTATGGGAGACCACATTGAAAGCCTTGTTAGAGTCAAAGTAAATAACATGCTTCCTCTCATGTTGTCCACAAAGTTAGTCATTCCACCATAGAAGCCAACAATGTTGGCCACACACATTGGTAAATTAATGCTGAGTATTCCCTATCACTTCTTTTCCTTCACATGCCTGGACATGGCTTCCAGGAAGATTTGCTCCATTATGTCCCTGGGGACTGTGGTTAGCCTGACCTGCTTTTAATTCTGTGCATCCTCCTTCTTGAAGAGAGGTGTGATACTGCATTCCTTAAGTTATGAGGGAACTCCCTGATCGTCAAACCTTTCAAAGATGGTATAGGTCAGCTTCATAAAGACATTAGCGAGCTCTTCTAGATGCAATCCATCCTCCCCAGTCTGCTTAAGTTGTCCCCAGATTGATCCTTCTGGTCGTGCAGACAAGCTTTTATCACATAATATAAGAATGTGATCTCCAGAATGTGTCCACCGTAATGTCACCTTCACCGCTAACCTAATCTCTGATCCTGACCCGTAAATTCTCACCCATCCCTGACAAATATAAATATACACTCAAGCTACTCCTTCACATAGGGTACAAGCCTTTTCATTGTCTCCTCTCTCTGTTTTGCTTTCTGAAGAGCTTGAATCCATCCATCCCTCCAGCACTGTAATCATTGAAGTCTCTCATCATAGTCATGTTGTGATTGTATGACTGGCTGTAGCTTTTTAATTCCTTCTGTTTCTTATGCTTCATATGTCCATGGACACACATAGGAGATAGGACTTTAGTTGTGCCATTTACCCTGGGGATGGAATACTACACTGTCTCACCTGCCATACCCGCCACCCTGGCTCTTAGGTCCCTGTAGTCACAATATTATAGTTGCAATAGGAGACACAGCAAATGTTTCTACCACACTGTATTCCAAAAGAGCTGTTGACTTTCTAGAATTGGTTTGAATATCATTTTGCTCAGAGAGGCATTGCAACAAGTATTTTCGGATGCATATTTCATTCATGGTCCAATAGTACTAAAAGAGAGACAGGCATTTCATTAACTCCTTTCTACTTGGGTAAATTTCAAATGAAAAATTGTAAAAGTACACCTATTCATATTTAGAAGAAAGATTGTAAGCATTTATCTTTAAGAGAAGTTTCGGGTTCATAGATTCTCTGTAGTACTTTCTTACAGAAGTACTTTCTTACAACCCTGAGTTAAACAAGTTATTTAAAATGTAACTCTGACCTTAACATTTGTACTTACCTAGCAGTATGTAACTGCACAATAAGGGCAGCTCTCTGTTCAGCATTCACTCTGTTTTGGTCTTAATTCTGAAGCACCAATTATTCTCACACATTGAAGAGAGAAGAAAATATTTCATACTCCATATCTCTCTGTGTTTCAGCAGCTGGGTATCTAAGCTTTATAATCAGGTTAGATTGATTTTGTTTTCTCCTGGACTTGTGCTTGAATTTCACTAGTATTTCTAATATGTTTCTTAACACTGACACTGAATTTCACAAGAAAAGCAGCCTGGAGCACACAGCAGGAGAAATGCAGGAAACACAAACAACATATCAGAGCTGCTCAGTAAAGATTCTTGTTTGATTCTCAGTATCGTATAAGCAGTAATACTTCATGGTAAAGCTCAGCAAGCCAAACACACATACAGAATACAACTATCAAAGTGCTTAAACTAAATTTCCCCATTCTCCTCACTGTTAAGGAAACTGAATCTGATGGGCCTCAGGGCACTGGGGATTCCTCCTTCCCAGTCTGTTAGAACACAATTTGGTGCATTCTTACACCCCAGGGAATCCCAGTCTGGTACTTGTAGCTGCTACCGTTTCCTTCAGTAGATCCAGCCAGTAAATAGGTGTTCCCAAAAGATGCATGTGTTTGTGTGCACACACACAAGCACATGCACACACACATATACAGACACAGAGACCAACACAGGCCAGTGCCTCTAATGACAGCAACATTCACATGAACATGGACAACACTGAATCCTGTTCCTCCCCTCCAGCTGATCAGGACTGAAGATTTTTGTTGGTAGATAGACACCCTTACTCCCTAACCCACAGTCATACCCACATTCATAGGTCTCTTGAGTATTAGCACAGGCTTTAAGTTCACCTAATACCCATGCCTGGATTGTAGGTCCTCAACTCATTCACTAACTCAAACCCTGGATCTTTCCTAGGGTCTTCCTACCAACTGACTCCAGCTCAAAGTTTACTAGCAGAACATGCACGCAGACACATACAAAATACAGGTATGTCCAGCAGCTGACCACAGATCGAGACCTCAGTGTCTCCAGATGCTGGTTCCTTTATTCATATCTGGCCTGAAGTTCACTAGCAGTTCATACACATGGTCTCAGAGTAGAGACCACATTCACACAGAAAACAGTGAGGAACAAAGTTTAGTAAGAAGGTTAGACAGACTGAAGTCATCAGGTACAGGGCTCAGCAGAAAAGCAAAATGGCCAAGAGTCTTTTTTACATGCCATCAGCCACTTGTATCTTCCCATCTCTCCACTTTCTCACATTTGTTCCTCCTTCATCCACACTGATCTCTCCCTTTCTCTCCCCTTGTCTCCTCTCAACTAAATAGTTCACAACTGAGTGTTCCCTTTTAGTCCCAGGTCTGCTGCATCTGTACCCAGATTTGGTATTTGTGATAGGGTTACTGAGGCACTGCTAGCCTTGCAAGGTCCCAGTCCCTAGCAGGTCCTCAATGTTCCCCTCCAATTACCTGAGGTTTGTGTCCATCTCCCACATAACTTCCCTCAAGAAGATGCAAAATCCTACCATTTCTCATGGTGCTGTCTGAAACTTTTGTCAGGTTATTACTTTCTTATTTGTTATGTTCAACAGTTTCTCATGTTAAGCTCATATTTTCATGTTTTTCATACTCTGTTCAGTTATCTAAACATCAGGTCAGGGCCTAGTCATCTGCCTGCATACCTTAACACTAGTTTTTACACGTATAAATGTATGTGCGTGTGTGTGTTTATTTTGCTTTAATCATCCTGTTTTGGGGGAAACATGAAAAACATTGATGTGTATTGATATTACACAAGAACAGACATGCCAAATCTACCACGTATATATTAAAGTAAGGTGTACGTGTTCAACATAAAAGAAACAGTTGCTCCCAGTAATATATACTGCAAGATTTCACTCGCCTCTCTTTCCCTGTGTGTACGGTGAAAGGTAAAAATGAAAAGGTAAAAATTACTGAATTTTCTTTCATGTAAACACAATCAGAATTCATTCTTTTATACAGGAAAAAAGCACAAAAACTAGCCATCTTGTGTAAAAAAAAGGTCAAGAGACTGTGACATGAAGCATTACAAAATAATGTTTCTGCTCCTAATATGCTACTTAGGAATATTGTCCAGAAGAAAAGTGCAAAGCTTGCATAAAGAACATTTCCCTGAGAAATTGATATAATAATCCTCTCAGTCCTATGTCAACCCCGTTCCCACTTAAGCTCATTCTGAAAGCAGGAAAGGAAAGGCAAAGCAGTTTCGTTGAAGTCAAGTCATGAATTCACTATTTTCAGTGGCTAACCAAGTCTATTATCTAGGAAGAGAAAGAGACAGTTGTATCCCAGCTGCAATTTCAACATAAGGGACGGGAGGGCAGTTATCTAAGTGAGAAGGTGAGTCAGAAGCTGCTTTTTGGTGGATAAGGCTTTCTCTTCTTCCACTGCTGTCATGGTTATGCAGGTATAGTAGATGCAAGAAGCCAACTGAGGAGCAATAAGGGGTGAGAAAAAACAGTTCTTAGTTGCCTTTTCAGTAGAAGATAGCATCAGCTGTCATTTAGTTGCTCCTAGAAGCACAGGGATTGCTTTAGGGGACATTTGCTTACTCCCTGGAGACTAGTCTCTGACTGACAGTCCAAAAAGGCTAAAAGGCAGCATAGAAGAAATTTAATTGTCAGTTCATATGAATGATGCTTGGCAGGCATATGATTCTGTAAAAATGGGCATATTATGGTACAGGAAATATTACCCTGAAAGCAAAGAATAGTCATACATTTTTTTTTCATTATGCTATTTTCTTAATAATGAACTAGCAAAGGTCAGCCCTGTGTTATGCAACAGTGGAGACCACACTTTACAACTATTTTGTCAAGGCTGAACCTTCTTGCACCTGTGATCCTGTGGCTATCTAAAAACAAAACAAGTAAATGTTTTATAGGACATAGCCATATAGTTTCTATACAATTTAGTGGAGTAATTAAATAAATTATTTTCCTTCCCCCTTGCAAAATAAAACTAGGTATTAATCAGTACGTAAATTGTTTATAACAATTATTTCATCAAGCTCTATAAACAGACAATATGAAAGCCTCTTTTAGATTTAAAGATGATTTTGTAAGAACCATTGCAAAAATAAGCATCAATCTTTTGAATTTTATGAGTTGGTGTTGTTCCTAAGTCAGCAAGGCTTTTCTGTATTCAGCTATCTTGGATTATTCTATCAAACCCTTTACACCATCCCTATTGGGCTTTTGTTTTGATATGGTACAAACCATTCTGCATGTGTTCTCTCAAACTTTTTTTTTTAAAATCTTTTTACTTGTTTAATTTATTCATGTACTATAAACATTTGAGGATCCATGAAAAATAAAATGAAACAAACTGTCTGTGGTGATCATTCTGTAATTGTCACTTTGGATGGAAAGATTTCTTTGTGTGATACATTTGTCATTGAGGAAATAAAACTAATTTTGTCTTTTTAGTTTACAGAGCTGAAAGAATAATTTGTATCACCCTCATTTAGAGGGCTTCATGATTATTGCATGAATAATTCTTTTTTGGTGGTTGTTGAGCACATGTTTTTATTTGAGAACAATACAGAACATCTGCATAGGAGATAACTTGTTTCTGAAGCACAATTTCAACATTAAGAAACTTTGAACCATCTTCAGAATTTCAAAGTTCGTAATAGAAAGTGAATGTCTCACACCTTGCTTCTATATTGACTGTAAATAATATGAAGAAAAAGTCAGAAATATTAATCTAAATTGTGTTATCATGCTGTAATTTCCCACTAATGGATAAAAAGGCTGTATCGCTTTATCATGTAACTACTTACTATTAATTTAAGTATTTTATATCAGAGCTTTAAAAATGTAGAGCTATTTTTAATTTTGATTTTAATAATGCAAATTAATTTTTAACATGGCTTTATTCCAAGTAATAAAATTAGTATATATATTTTGATCCAATAATCATGTGTTTATATATTCTAAGTAAATTAATGATAATTTACTTTACTTAGTTTAGTTACTTCCTGATTTGGACCACAGGGTTAAAGAGAATGACATGAATTTTAGTTCTACCCTATAAAATTCCAATAACCCTTATTCTGACAAAAAGCCTATGGTGCTTGTAAGAAATACACACATTGATGGATATGGCCCACTCCACAAGATCAAATGCTAATCTATGAGTAGCTACATACAAATCAACATAGACACACTAGCAGACTTATCAGATGGACCAGTGATTATCAGACTGAGCATAAGAGCAGCATAATATTATTTAAAAAAAAAAAAAAGACAAAAGACAAGACAGGCCTGCAGAGAACTTAGTAGTGCAGTTACAGTCCCTGTATTCCACTTGTGTTGATATTTAGCCCTGAATAGTAGGGTTAGACTTATGCTGGAGTTAGAATTTGAAGACTTGGGGATTCTTCCGTCCCTTCCCAGAAGATGATTCTTTATTTCTTTTTTTTCCAAATCATATAGTATTTATAGGTATATAACGATATGCATTCTTTCTGAATTAAAATTTTCTTTTTATGTGTGTGTGTTTAAATGTACAAAAGGACAAATTTACCAGCTAATCTGCCTGGAGAAAAAAATAAAAAAATTAAAAAAAAAAAGAAGAAATTATTTGGAGCAACTGAAGAAGAATAAATTATAGCAGGGATTGTCTCCAGTCCCTTAGGTCACTGGTTTGAGGACTCAGCAGATTATGGAAAATCTCAGTTCCCTTCTCTGCCAAAGGGATTTAAACCAGTATCTCTACTTTTGGGGATTCTAGATAAACTACGAGAGTGCAAAGAGCAGTGACTTCTTTTCTCCTCTTGCAGCTGATCCAATTTTACTTCAGAAATACTCCAATATTCTATTCAGAGGATGTTTTTCTTTGGCCTGGTGGGCAGAATATTACTACAGACAGCAAAAGAGGAATGGCTGCATTACAGCCCGTCTAAAGGCAATTTTTTAGTATTTGTATAAAGTGGAAGAGCTCCAGCAATAGCGTTTATGCCAGACTAAGTACTGGTGCCTGTGGTACTGCATTTCCAGCTCAACTGTGTACCTAAATCAAGGGTCTGTTATGTACATTTTTATCTATTCAACAGTAAATATTCTCAGCCAATCTCATCCCAAAATAAGTAAAACATAAAAAAAAAAAAAAAAAAAAGGAAAAATCAGTGGTTTTAAAATAATTAGTTTAGGTCCTAAATTTCATGCCAACCTATTTAAACTGCTTGAATTCACAGTGTGTGACATTTTGCGTTGCCTTCAAAGGCACTTGTAAAAGAATCTATGCTCACTCTTTCTTTTTTAACATCTACATTTTCTTTGAAGTGTATTTGCTGAGTCTACATGCTTGTCGTAGCTGAGGAATATTTGAATCTTACTTGATGAGTAAGATCTTTACCTTTTGCTGATCTAGTACAAGTATTGTGCAGATTCAGAAAACAGGATCTTCCACATGCTTCTATCATGGTAGTAAAGCTGTGTGAGATGTGTGAAAAAAATGGCAACAATTAATATTGCTATAATTAAAACAGATTGAAGGAAGATAGTCCTGAGGAAAATAGTCGTCCATCATTACTTTGTATCTCAATGACAGGTTAACTTACACCACCTAGCTTTGTCTGCAGGATGTGCTTATATTATTTCTGTTTGTATATAAAAAACAGCACAAAAGAACATGTATCCACATTTATATATCTACATCTACATACACACACACATGTATATACTGATATATACTGTTTTCCTCAAAAGTCTTCACGTTAGAAAGGTGAAAATGTAATTAACTGTCTTCAGAAATGTCCCTCATAAATAAAAGCATCTGACTTTAATGTGAGAATTCCATTGCTATATCACATCTTGATAGCTCCTTGTCATAAACTTCCATTATAAATATATTTACTGGAGAAACATAATTGCTCCTCTGGAGTCACATATTTGTAAATACAAATTCCATTCCTTAGACCTTGATCTCTGACCTTATTTCATCCTTGTTAATTTCAGCCACTTTTTCAAAATACATAATTTGGTATCCTATTCATCATGAACTCACTCTGCAGTTAGTTGAAAGTGAAAAAAAGAGACTTTAAAAAGCAATTCAGTCTTAGATATATCAACATCTGAAGAGGACTGTCTCTTTCTACTTATTAGGGAAGACGCCCAGATAATCATATTCCTGCTCTCCAACTATCAGCTGGATGATTTTTGCTAGGTGGAAAGACCTTTTTTTTTTTTTTATATACTTCAGCCAAATTATCTTTTATCAGCCAAATACCTTTCAAGCTCCACTAATTATGGCATCATAAACATAGCAACTACTCTTTATATTTAGCTTCTGAAAGAGAAAAGCACCATATTCTTATTTGACAGAGATAAACAATCATTGTAGATGAAATGCATTTCCCAAGATAACAGAGAACACAAATCAGAAGTTCAGTGCAAGTTTTTGCATGTTAATTGGGGGGGGGGGGGGGAGGGGGAAGTAAATTGACCAGTATGCATATGTACAGTATTCTTTACCTGTTTTGGATTTGTCTTACTTAAATTTCACTGCCTAAAAAATATAAAGTAGTTGTCAGGTTGTTTTCCACTTTGGAAATACCTATTTTCTCTCCATGACGATAGAGGGAATTTTGCTGGATGGATTGTACTAGACACCTAACTTGTATATGGCTGAAGTTAAATGAGAATAGCATCTCCTCTGACTAATTTACAGGTTTCTTACAGTTGCACATGCTGAAAATTTCTTGGTTTTGAGAGCAGAACACTAAGGATCAACTGTCTAATTTTAGAAATCTTAAGGACAGACACCTGTAGCTGAGGTATTTATGAGGGGAAACCTTTACGTGATTTGGAAATAAATAATTCTGGGGAATAAACCACAACAACCTCATATAAATATCAAACTCTATTAACTACGTTAATTAGATGCCCATTGTAAAATATGAATTAAGATGACTAGCTCTCATGTATTAACCTTCCTCTAGAGAAAGAGGCAGACAGACAGCTACAGGTGAGGCGAATCCTATCCTGAGTGTTTGTATTAAAATTAGTATAAGAATATTTGGAAGTGCAGAAAATCAGTGAAGCAGAATACCATATCAAGTAACTCACAGTCCTGAGCACATCCATCTCAAGCAATTAAGCGTAGGATTCAGCTCTAGTCTTAGATGTAAAAAATGTAGATGTCTGAATCTGATTAAACATGCCAGACTGCCTTTACAGTCAAAGGCAAAAAACAGACACTTACAGAGAATGGTTCATCTAATTTATGTCACCTTCTCACAAAATAAGATCAATCACCTTGGAGAGTTGCTTATTTCTCTATATTAAAAATAAGGCAAGCCTAAGGTGACCTACTCAGGCTTAGCCATCTAATGTGCAGACACTCAGGTTAGAGCAGATTAATCTCATCCATAACCCTGAGAGATAAATGTAAGGAAATATCTAATATTACCATTACAAAACTTCTCCATATACTTATGAATGTGTATTTGATGGGAACTCTGGGACATAATCAACAGAATAAGGGCATCCAGATAGCAGTCATAGTCCTCTGTTATATCTCTGGTTCTCCTTACTTCTGATTTAGCCCCTCCATCATAAAATATGTCTCATCCCTCCATTTTCCCGGTGAATAAGTACTGTCTTGATTTCCACAGCTAGCAAGTGCCCTGGATGAACGCCCTATAGAGGAATACCAGATCCAGCTATTCAAGCAGTTTTAGTCAAGAGGACCCTCTGGGAAACTGCCCTCAGAGACAAGGGAGCAGAGCAGAGCTGGCAGATCTTTAAGGCCGCTTTCCATAGAGTGCAAAATCTCTTGATCCCCAGGGGTAAGAAATCAGTAAAGGAAGGTAAGAGACTGGCATGGATGAGTCAAGACCTGCTGGTCAAACTAAAGAGCAAGAAGGAAATGCACAAGCAGTGGAAGCAAGAACAAGTATCCTGGTAAGAGTACAGGGATGCTGCCTGCTTGTGTAGGAATGGGGTCAGGAAGGCCAAGGCGCAGCTGGGACTGAACTTGGCAAGGGATGCAAAGAACTTCTACAGGTATGTCAGCCAGAAAAGGAAGGTCAAAGGAAGTGTAGCTCCCATGGTGATCACAACTGGCAAACTGGTAACAACAGATGAGGAGAAGGCTGAGGTACTCAACAACTTCTTTGCCTCAGTCTTCACTGGCAACCTCTCTGCCCACACCTCTCGAGTGGATGGACTGCAAGGCAGGGACTGGGAGAGCAAAGTCCCTCCCACTGTAAGAAAAGATCAGGTTCGAGATCATCTGAGGAACCTGAACATACATATGTCTATGGGACCTGATGAGATGCATCCCAGAGTCCTGAGGGAATTGGCTGATGTAGTTGCCAAGCCACTCTCCATGATATTTGAAAAGTCATGGCAGTCAGGTGAAGTCCCTGGTGACTGGAAGAAGGGAAACATTGCACCCATTTTTAAAAAGGGTGGAAAGGAGGACCCTGGGAACTACTGACCTGTCAGCCTCACCTCTGTGCCTGGGAAAAGCATGGAACAGTTCCTCCTAGAAACTATGCTAAGGCACATGGAGGGCAGGGAGGTGATTCAAGATAGACAGCGTGGCTTCATCAAGGGCAAGTCCTGCCTGACCAACTTAATGGCCTTCTATGATGGAGTGTCCACATTAGTGGACAAGGGAAGAGCTACAGATGTCATCTATCTGGATTTCTGTAAGGCCTTTGAAAGAGTCCCCCACAACATCCTTCTCTCTAAATTGGAGAGAGATGGATTTGATGGGTGGACTGTTCAGTGGATGAGGAATTGGTTGGCTGGTCACATGCAGAGGGTAGTGGTCAACGGCTCAGTGTCCAGATGGAGATCGGTGACGAGTGGTGTCCCTCAGGGGTCAGTACTGTTTAATATCTTCATCAGTGACATAGACAGTGAGATCAAGTGCACCCTCAGCAAGTTTGCAGATGACACCAAGCTGAGTGGTGTAATTAACATGCCTGAGGGAAGGGATGCCATCCAGAGGGGCCTTGACAATCTCGAGAAGTGGGCCCATGGAACCTCATGAGGTTCCACAAGGCCAAGTATGAGGTCCTGGACCTGGGTCAGGGCAACCCTTGGTATCAATACAGGCTGGGGAATAAAGGGATTGAGAGCAGCTGTGCAGAGAAGGACTTGGAGGTACTGATGGATGAAAAGCTGCACATGAGCCGGCAATGTACACTTGCAAGCCAGAAAGCCAGCTGCATCCTGGGCTGCATCCAAAGAAGTGTGGCCAGCAGATCAAAGGAGGTGATTCTGCCCCTCTACTCTGCTCTGCTGAGACCGCAGCTGCAGTACTGCTTCCAGCGCTGGATTCCTCAGTACAAGAAAGACATGGACCTGTTGGAGCAGGTCCAGAGGAGGACCATTAAAAAGATCAGAGGGATGAAACACCTCTCCCATGAGGACAGGCTGAGAGAGTTGGGGTTCTTCAGCCTGAAGAAGAGAAGGCTCTGAGGAAACCTTATGGCAGCCTTTCAGTACTTAAAGAGGGCTTCTAAGAAAGATGGGAACAGACTTTTTGGTAGGGCCTTTTGCAACAGGACAAGGAGTAACTGTTTTAACCTAAAAGAGGGTAGATTTAGACTAGATATAAGGAAGAATTTTTTTACAATGAGGGTGGTGAAACACTGGAACAGGTTGCCCAGAGAAGTAGTAGATGCCTCATCCCTGGAAACTTTCAAGGTCAGGTTGGATGGGGCTCTGAGCAACCTGACCTAGTTGAAGATGTCCCTGCTCATTGCAGGGGGGTTGGACTAGATGACCTTTAAAGGTCCCTTCCAACCGAAAGTATTCTATGATTCTATAATATACCCAGGTCTTATTGGAAAAGTCTTTGGATCTGATCTAAATATCCACCTAATCTATAGTCTGTAGACCTACATCCTGTAAATTCATTCAGATTAACCAAATGCAAACGTCTGACAATATAAAATCATATTTTCTGTAGTACTGACCAGCTGGTATTGGAATACAGACTCTCATGTGCTAATTGATGTAATATGGGTACTGTGTTTTTTTCTTGAAGCTATTCTAGTTTATCAGATAGACACTTCTATCCACCCCGTTCTTTGCATTAAATTTATTTTAACATTATCTGTACACTTTCAAATATTACATACTGCTGAACTTAAGGTGTTCTATCTAGATCAACATTTTGACATTATAAGTAACTATATTTATGCATGCATTAAAATATGTGCAGTAAATAAGTTTTTCCTTATAAAATGAATATTAAATCACTAATACCTACTAAAAATATAAAATCAGCTCCATCTGTAAGAAAAATCATGCATTACTCTTGCTTAAGCTACATTTGTCCCTAGGAGCATTGGGCAATCATTAATGGGATGAAATTTAACACGTTCAAGTGCCAGATTCTGCACCTGGGATGGAATAATGCTGGGTAAAGTGTAAACTGGGAGAGGAGTGGCTGGAGAGCAGCCCTGCAGAAAGGGATCTGGGGGTGCTGGTCGACAGCAGGCTCAATATGAGTCAGCAGTGTGCCCTGGCAGCCAAGAGGGCGAAACACGTCTTGGGTGCATCAAACACAGTATAACCAGCTGGTCACAAGAGGTGATTATCCCACTGTATTTAGCATTGGTGCGGCCTCAAATTGAATCATCATAGAATCATCATAGAATCATCACAGAACACTGTGGGTTGGAAAGGACCTTTAAAGGTCATGTAGTCCAACCCCCTGCAATGAGCAGGGACATCAACTACATCTGGTTGCTCAGAGCCCCGTCCAACCTGACCTTGAAAGTTTCCAGGGATGGGCATCTACAATCTCTCTGGGCAACCTCTTCCAGTGTTTCACCACCCTCATCATAAAAAATTTATTCCTTACTGTTGTGGTTTAGCCCCAGTCAGCAATTAAGTACCACACAGCCACTCTCTCACCCTCCCCTCTCCCCCCAGTAGAGAGGGCTTACGATCAGACTGCAATTTGGAATATGCATTCTCCAAAAACCCAGAACAGCTAAGAAAGTTCATGTTTCCTTTTTGCTAGTTGGTGGAGACATGGCTGTTATTTTGTTAATCACATCCATTGGGATCTGACGATGGCCATCTTGCCATCTGATTCCTAAAAACTGGATCTCCTGTGCAGGTCCTTTGACCTGACTTTGTTTTATGGCAAAACCAGCTTTCAGGAGGATTTGGACAATTTTCTTCCCTTTCTCAAAAACTTCTTCTACTGTATTGCCCCACACGATAATGTCATCAATGTACTGCAGATGTTCTGGAGCTTCAACCTGTTCCAGTGCCGTCTGGATCAGTCCATGGCAAATGGTAGCGCTGTGTTTCCACCCCTGGGGCAATCAAGTCTAAGTGTACTGAACACCCCTCCAGGTGAAAGCAAACTGCGGCTTGCACTCTGCTGCCAAAGGGACCGAGAAAAATGCATTAGCAATATATATTGTAGCATACCATTTGGCTGCTTTTGACTCCAGTTCGTATTGAAGTTCCAGCATGTCTGGCACAGCAGCACCCAGCGGTGGCGTGACTTCGTTCAGGCCATGATAGTCTACTGTTAGTCTCCACTCTCTGTTAGACTTTTGCACCAGCCATATGGGACTGTTAAAAGGTGAACAAGTCTTACTGATCACTCCTTGGCTCTCCAGTTGATGAAACAGCTTACGGATGGGAATCAGGGAGTCTCGGTTGGTGCGATATTGTCTCCAGTGCACTGTTGTGGTAGCAATTAGCACCTGTTGTTCTTTGACCCTCAGCAACCCCACAACAGAAGAGTATTCAGAGAGACTAGGCAAGGTAGACAGCTGTTTAATTTCCTCCGTCTCCAAGGCAGCTATACCAAAAGCCCACCAGTACCCTTCTGGGTCCTTGAAATACCCTCTCCTGAGGCAGTCTGTGCCAAGGATGCAGGGAGCCTCTGAGCCAGTCACAATGGGGTGCTTTTGCCACTCATTCCCAGTTAGGCTCACTTTGGCCTCCAGTACAGTTAGCTGTTGGGATCCCCCTGTCACTCCAGGAATACAAATGGATTCTGCCCCTGCTTGATGGCATTAGGGTACACTGTGCATTGGTGTCTACAAGAGCGTTATACTCCTGTGGGTCTGAAGTGCCAGGCCATTGAATCCACACAGTCCAGTAAACCTGGTTGTCCATTTCCTCCACCTGGCTGGAGGCAGGGCCCCCCTAGTCCTGGTCATAGTATTCATTACCTATTTCTTGTATATACAAGTCAGGAGCTCCTTCATTAAAATCAGGAGTAAGATCAGCCCTTCTACTCTGCCTGGGGAACTGTCCACTGGAAACCGGAGCAGCAATTTTCCTGGAAGAACCCCCTTTGGTGATTGTTTTTCCTTGCAGTTCATGTACCCTTTCCTCTAGGGTTGAGGTAGGTTTTCCATCCCACTTCCTCATGTCCTCTCCGTGGTCACGCAGGTAAAACCACAGGGTTGCCCCGTGGTGTGTACCCTTTATATCCTCTCTCTTGAGCAGAGGAACGCTGACTCCTAATAGCTGAGATACTGGTCTGTACAGGTGGAAAGTAGGACCTACGTTCTTCGAGTCACTGGACCTTCTGGGACAGTTTCTCCACAGTTGAGACAAGGGAGGAAAAGATACTTTCTTCATATTCCCAGAGCTGACTAGCCACTTAATCCACTGTTGGACCTTCTCTGTCTTTCCAGTTCAGTGTTGACAATGAGTTGGCACACTACAATGGTGCGCTCCATACCAACTTCTGCCACATGGGTCGTGTGCACTGGACCTCATCTGGATCTTTGGGTAACTGTTTGTTGTCCAGGTTACCATAAATCATGGCTAATTCCCTCAGGTACTGGATACCTTTCTCCATGGTGGTCCATTTCCCAGGGTGATATACAACATCTTCCTTGAAGGGATATCTTTCCTTCATAGCTGACAGGAGTCGCCTCCAGATGCTGAGGACTTGTGCCCCTTTTCCAATTGCTTTGTCAATGTTTAAATTTAGGAAAATAAAGCATGTGGCAGGGAATGCAGTTGGCCTGTAAAAAAAAAAAAAAGGTTTAAAACAAATATAGATCTAATTTGCATTAAAGAGAGAGATGAACAGAAGATAGCTGGGCACTTGAGAAAGGAATGCTGTTGACAAAAAGGCTTTTGAAACTGTCTTTTATAACATTGTCATAGACAAACCGATGGTATACAGACTACATAAATGGACAATTAAATAGATCGACAGCTGGCTGAACTGACAGACTCAAAGGGTTGTGAAGAGCAGCATGAAGTTCAGCTGGAGGCCAGTCACTAGTGGAATACTACAGGGGTTGATACTGGGACCAATACTGTTTGAAATTTTGATTATGGACCAAGATGATAGGACAGAGTGCATGCCCAGCAAGTCTGCAGATGATGCAAAACTAGGAGGAGAGTTTGATACAACAGATGGTTGTTCTGCTATTCAGAGGAACCTTAACAGGCTGGTTACATAGGCCAACAGGAACCTCATGAAGTTCAGCAAAGAGAAATGAAAAGTCCTGCCCCTGGAAAGTAATAACACCATGCAACAGGACAGGCTGCGGGCTTACTGACTGGAAAACATCTTGGCATAGAAGGATCAGGGAGTCCTGGTGGACAATAAGTTGATGTCCTGATTTTGGCTGGGACAGAGTTAATTTTCTTCCTAGTAGCTGGTATAGTGCTGTGTTTTGGATTTTAGTGTTAAAATAATATGGATAACATGCTGATGTTTTGGCTGTTGCTAAGTGGTGTTTACACTAGTCAAGGACTTTTCAGCTTCCCCTGATCTGCCAGGTGCACAAGAAACTGGGAGGGGGCACAGCCAGGATAGTTGATCCAAACTGGCCAAAGGGCTATTCCATACCATATGACATCATGCTCAGTATATAAACTGGCGGGAGTTGGCCAGGGAGTAGCGATCGCTGCTCAGGGACTGGCTGGGTGTCAGTCGGTGGGTGGTGAGTGGTTGTATCACTGTTGTTTTTTTTTTTCCCCTTGGGTTTTGTTCCTCTCTCTGTCTCTTGTTGTTTTCCTTCTCATTACAATTTATTATTATTATTACTATTATTTTGTTCCAATTATTAAACTGTTCTTATCTCAACCCACGAGTTTTCTCACTGTTGCTCTTCAGATTCTCTCCCCCATCCCACCCCGGGGGGGAGGGTGAACGAGAGGTTGTGTGGTACTTAATTGCCGACTGGGGCTAAACCACAACGGTTGACCATGAGCCTGCAATATGCCTTTGCCACAAAGGTGACCTACAGCATCCTGGGCTGCATTAGAAAGAGCTTCATGAGCAAGTCAAGGAAGATGAGACTTCCCATCTCCTCAACACTGGTGAGGCCACATCAGCAGTACTGTGTCCAGATCTAGGCTCACCAGTGTCGGAAAGATACTGACTAACTAGAGCAAATCCAGCACTTGGCCACAAAGATGATTGAGGGACTGGAGCATCTGCCATATGAGGAGATGGTGAGAAAGTTGGAATGATTTAGCTTGAAGAAGAGAAGGTTTAGGAAGGGAACATATTATCAATGTGGTTAAATAAATACTCAATAAGGTGAGAAAAGAAGACAGACCTTGATTCTTCTCAGCGATATGCCATGACAGGACAAGAGCAATGAGCACATATTAAAATACAGAAAATTCTACCTAAACATAAGAGAACACTTACTGTAAGGGTGACCAAACACTGGAACAGGTTGTCAAAAGAAGCTGTGAGTCTCCATCCATGGAGACATTCAAAATTTGACTGGAAATGGCCCTAAGCAATCTGTACCAGTTGGCCCTGCTCTGAGCAGGGATGTTAAACTAGGTGGAGGTCAAGAGGTCCCTTCCAACCTCAACAATTGATTCCGTGAAAATATATTTTCAACACATCTAGCTTTTCACCATTTTTCTTACTATCCATGTTAGATTTTAAAACATTATCAAAATTACTTGAGGAATATTTTACCAATCATTTGCCAGCCTATGTACTGGTCATTGCACTACTTACCGTGGTTATTACTTAAAAAAAAAAACCACAAAACACGATTTCATATTTTCGGGTTGCCATCGGTTCCCTAAGATGTGCTTTTTTTCATTTCTTCAAGCAAATAAGAGCATTCTCACAGGCAAGAAACAGTATCCATGGCCATACAACTGCTTTTGGAATAAATGCAAATTTTTGAAAGCATTTGGAATTGTTTTCATTCTGTAACCATTTCAGGAAACAAATTTTTCTGCATCCTGTCTTAGAAAAATTGCAGTCATAGCCTTTGAATATTTCCGGGAAATTTTATCTCTATTCAAATTAACAGACATTAGTTTATTTTTCAATAATCAGCCAGCTCTATTACTGAGTTACTAAATGATTGATTTGTTTTCTCTTTGTAATCAAAACTGAATTTGAAAAATTTAGAGTTGAAATTTTGCAACTGTTACTGATTTGAAATTAGCTTGATAGAACAGGTTGTTTTTATTTGAGACAGCTATCTGACCTAGCTTCAGTAAATAAATCTCACACAGAAGAAGTTCACAAGCAACGTAACACAAGAAAAGCACCACATGAAACGGGACCTCTTGCAGAGTTGTTCTTGTTAAGTGGCAGCCAAATTAGCAATTACTGACAATTTAGCAGTTATTGAGCCCAGAATTTAAAGGTCACTACCCTTTATTTTAAAATCACTAGCTTAAAAATAATTTTTGTTATAAATTAGAGACATAAAAAGAAACAGAAACTTACAGCTCACTAAAGGTCAGTCTATGACATATCTTTTTACCAAATGTGTGGTCAATTGTCATTGGAGAGTTGGTTCTTAGAACGGTCTGTGTTTATACGCAGTAGGACTAACATTGGATTAGTCACCATGACAACTAATAGTGTTGTTCTTTCAGGATAGATGAGGTCATCACATTGTGATCCTGGTGTCAGTAGGTGACCATGCTGATTTTATTTTTCTCTGTGTAGTTCTTGTTCCCAAGCGAACTAGCATTACCACTGTGTATAATCCTACATCCTTCTATTGGTCCCAGCAGATATGGTCCTAGAAGGGTTTCTCTCCACCTGCAGAAGTGCTCTGTTTGCTTGGAGAATGTGTAAGAGAAAGATGCATATGTTTGCAACCTGTCTACTGTAGAAATAGATGTCAAGTATTCACTCATTTTATTCAAGGATGAACAATAAAAATGAATATTTTAAAAATGACCCTAAAATTAAATGAAATAACTTATATACTCCTTCATAAACACATAATTTACATTATCATGGAACGCTAATTGGATAACTGATTCAATTCACATTATTCTTGAGCACCTGCCATTATTTGCCTTTGCTAATATTCTTTTCTTGTTCTACTTTGTGATACCTACTATAGAGACTTCTAAAGATATGCTGCAAACAATGAAATTAATCTGGTTACATTTAGTAAGGCTTTATGATACATGCCAGATTGTCAGAATTTCTTCTTTGCTCTTTTGGGATAAAACAGACATTGGCCCAAAAATTTGAGAATGCTAACTGCTTGCTTATTCCCTCACAAGAAAAAAGGAGCAGATACAAGCAGCTTAATATAATTGAATCAATACAGAAACACAAATAATTATTCTGGAAGTAAAGGATAAGGGAGAGAAAAATGAACCACTCTTCTGAGATTTCTGGGATAGGGCAGGCAGATACAGAATTTTTTCAAGTGTTGTCTCCTCACAGATATAACCAAGTCTTAAAGACTATTAAGCACCTCTTTTCTCATAGGTGTGTTCCTTTTCTGTGTCCTTTTTATCATTTTTTCTCATTTAATTATTCAGAAGCTACTTTAGACTACTAGTAACATATTTATTGAGCAATTTTTCTTTTTCCTTTCCTTTTTTTCCTGCTTTTTTTTTCCTTCCTCTTCTTTTTACTTCCCCACCCCATCCTTTTCTGTTATTCTATTTGTGCTGTGTTACTTTAAAATTGAAAATACTTTATACACCTCTATAACCCCAAAACTAGCTAACACATTCTCTTCTATTTTTCTTTTTCTGTGTGTTTTGATTTAATCTCGGTAGGCAGCTAAGCCTCACACAGCTGCTCCCTCACTCCCCCCCCCCCCCAAGTGGGATGGGGAAGAGAATCAGAAGGGTAAAATTGAGGCAGCTTGTGGGTTGAGATAAAGACAGTTTAAAAAGTAAAGCAAAAGCTGCACGCTCAAGCAAAGCAAACAAGGAGTTCATTCACTACTTCCCATCGGCAGGCAGGTGTTTAGCTGTCTCCAGGAAAGCAGGGCTCCATCACGCGTAATGGTTACTTGGGAAGACAAACTCCATAACTCCAAACATCCCCCCTTCCTCTTTTTTCCCCTCCAGCTTTTATTGTTGAGCATGACGTCATATGGTAGGGGATATCCCTTTGGTAAGTTGAGGTCAGCTGTCCTAGATGTGTCCCCTCCCAATATTTTGCCCACCCTCAGACTACTCACTGATGGGGCAGTGTGAGGAAGAGAAAGGGCCTTGACTCTGTGTAAGCACTGCTCAGCAATAGCTAAAACATGAGTGTGTTATCAACACTGTCTTCACCACAGATCCAAATCACAGCACCATACAAGCTACTGTGAAGAAAACTAACTCTGTCCCAGCCCAAACCAGTACACTATGCAGGGGAATACAAGAACAAAGAATACTGGAAAGTAAGATACAAGTTAGGTAGATGGCAACTCTTTGTGAAAATATGAGAGATCCTGTCATAGCTAACTGCATCTGCATTCTTTGCAAGTTCTTCTAGCAATTTGGGTTAAAAAAAAAGATGAACTTCAAAGTAGAAACTACAGTCTTTCTATTGATTTTCTTCTTCTTGCTCATAGATACGTTAATTCCTGGAAAAGCTTTTCTTTTTTGTTTATTGATGCATGTCTCCATAATTCTGCTGTGGTCTACTCTTCAGCTTGCCTATCTTGATTGCTTACTGACTACTCCAAACATGCTTTCAAATATATAAATGATTTCCCAGTATATAAGTCCAAATTAATTCAATTTCATCTAAGTACAGTTCTTAATTTCACTGAGTTAATTCATATTTGGAGCAAAAATAAAGCGTATATCAGTATGCCAGCTCTTTTTGTAATGTATGTGTTAAGTACTACGAATGATAAACATTTTATGAATTCATAATTTTCCAAATAGCCAGTCCAAAAAAAATTTTTTTTAAGTTAAACAGACTTTTGCCCTATAGCCTGGATTCCAAATACAAAAGTTTATTCTCAGCTGCTAACAGTGTATGCTAAAGAGATCAGTAGATGTATGCTGGCATTAGGAAGACTATACTTCCAGATCATGAATTCACACAAAACCCCCCAGATTTAAATATCCATATAGCTAATACTTTCATTGAAAACATTTGTTTAATACTAGGGTCCTTTTCTATAGCTGCTTCCAAAATCACCTTAAATTACAACTGTAGGGACTCAGACTGGTTTCTTAAAAAAACTTGTACACAACTATGCATTCCAAGTCATATAACTGCAGCTAAGAACATTGTAGGCAATTTCTTTTTGATAGATTTTATGACTTTCAACAATTTAATATCTGGAATTCATTTCTCATGCTATTAAGTGATAATCACTAGAGACCAAACTGTATCATTAGATTTTCAGGAAGGCTCCCCATTGTGCTTGGAAATTAATGGTCACCTGTCCTTGATAGCTGAAAAGCACCAGTGTCTTCATGTTTTTCACTGGTGATATTATTATTACTACTACTACTACTATTATTATTATTGTTGTTGTTGTTGTTATTATTATTATTATTATTATATGTTTTCATTTTGAAATATTCATATCACTGACTGGAAACACAGATCCCCCCAAAAAAGAGCTGGTATGAATTATGAGAAATTTTAAGATCTGTGGAATATCCCACATTTGATAAACAACTCAGTGAATAATATTTAACAAAATATTACATTTTTGGTTTTAGAAAATTTTTAAACTGTATTTTTCTCTCTTGACAGGCATGACTGTGATTTTCCAGAATAGAGATCACTAACTAAGCCTTTGCTGAAAACTCAAAGAAGAAATACTGCAAATCTGACCTAGTTTTTTCAATAAATAAACAATACTTCTATTTTGTCCTTTATTTAATTTCTACTTTTTCTTCTATGTAATGTCATATTTTATCACTTTTATGTAAGTGTAATTCAGAAAAATATTATTTTTTTTTAAATATAGTAAATTTTGAAGGGCACTAAATTACAAAATTTAAAGAGGATTTTTTTTCAAACTTTTTAGTTCTTTTTGTGAATGATAGATACCAAAGGAACCTGATATCACCGCTGACTACACAGAAGCACTCAAACTGTATAGGAGATTGTATGGAGCATAGCACTTTTAGCAGACTGCAAAATATGTTTAAGGTTATTCCATTTAATAAGTGCATAAGCAAACATATATTTGTCACAAAGAGGAGATTTGAGCTGGAGGTAGAAGCAGCAAACTGTTTGGACATGTTTTTAAAATTATGTTTGGATCTGATATTATTTCCACATTTAAATGACTACATTAGAGTGATTCAGTGTGATGTGTAGACATTTTATGTAATAATAACTATACCTCACTTTCAGATGCTTCCTGAATACCTTCATCATTTTAATATGCATTTATCCTATTATTTTACAGCAGCAGAAATCAATCTACAGGCAGCAATGCAAAAGCTTCCTATTAGAAGTCCTTGTCCTTTCATCTTCTTTGTGAAGAAACAGACCTTGAAATTGTCCATAACACTTTTCATTGCAGATTTTGTCTGTCTGCTGATGGTTTGGGTTTTCATTTGAGTTTCAGTGCTACATATCATTAGATATCAGAAGGAGTTGTATGGTTTTAAAGACAGATTTTCTTTTATCCTAGCACAGCTTTCCATGATCTGAAAACAGAAAGAAACCTTAAAATGTGTTTAAAATGAGGCAAAGAGGTACAAAAGAGTGCAAAATTAAAATTCAAATCTATAACATTGTGTAAAAAAGACTTTTTAAAATTTTCCTTTTAGTTCAGGATGTATTGCTTTAGGTTCCAGCTAATACTGCTTTTATTAGGAATTTGAAAGTCAAGAAGGACTGGATTTAGTGTGCATGTAAAGACAGAAAGAGTTTTTTTAAATACATAAACAGCAAATTTTAAGTTATCTGCTTTAAACATGTATAAATATTTATAAACTAAGTTGTTACTGAGCACCAAGTTTATAATTGCAGAGTGTCCTGGTTTCAGCTGAGACAGAGTTAATTTTCTTCGTAGCGGCTGGTATGGGGCTATGTTTTGGATTTGTGCTGAAGACAGTGTTGATAATACAGAGATGTTTTAGTTGTTGCTGTACTAGTCAAGGACTTTTCAGCTTCCCGTGCTCTGCCAGGTGCAGAAGAAGCTGGGAGGGGACACAGCCAGGATAGTTGATCCAAACTGACCAAAGGGCTATTCCATACCACATGACGTCATGCTCAGTATATAAAGCTGGGGAAGAAGAAGGAAGGGGGGACATTTGGAGTGATGGCGTTTGTCTTCCCAAGTAACCGTTACGCGTGATGGAGCCCTGCTTTCCTGGAGATGGCTGAACACCTGCCTGCCCATGGGAAGTAGTGAATTAATTCCTTGCTTTGCTTTGCTTGCGTGCGCGGCTTTTGTTTTCCCTATTAAACTGTTTTTATCTCAGCCCTCAAGTTTTCTTACTTCTGCTCTTCCGATTCTCTCCCCCATCCCACCGAGGGGGAGTGAGCGAGCGGCTGCGTGGTGCTTAGTTGCCAGCTGGGGCTAAACCACGACAGTCCTTTTTGGCGCCCAACGTGGGGCACGAAGGGTTTGAGATAATGACAGATTTGATTGGAATGTGCCAGATAGAATTTATAGCTGTTATTGCTGTTTAGCTATTAATCAGCAGGGTTCTGTGGTTGCCATAGGCTTGCTTGCCTTACTGTATGTTAGAGCCTAGGGCTCGTTAGTGGCTGCTTTTTGCTTTCACTGCTTGCCGTGCTGCTGTACTGCTGATCACCTTACTCTGCTGTGCCTGGGAACATTTTGATAACAGCAATGGCCTTGCGTCTGGGCTGGCAGATGGCCAGGGCATCGCTGCTGTTTCTGTGCTGCTGTACTGGACAGGCTGGAACTCTGGTGTGAACTCGAGTCGAAGGGACTGTGACCTGTGGATGAATCCACGTGGGAGCGGGACACCCCGAAGCGTCTGTGCCCATGGATAAGCCCATGCCAGAGCAGGTATATCTTGAAACGTCTGTGGCCATGGTTATGTCTGTGCCACAGCAGGTATAGCTCTGAAGGGATTGTGGTCCAAGGATAAGTCCACGCTGGATAAGGTGCGCCTCGAAGCATCTGTGACTGTGGATGAAGTCCATGCTGCAGCAGGTATACCTCGAAGCATCTGTGGCTGTGGACGAAGTCCATGCTGCAGCAGGTACACCTTGAAGCATCAGTGGCTGTGCATGAGGCCATGTTGGAGCAAGTTTACTTCTGAAGGTACTGCATTCTGTGGATAAGTCCAAGCTGGAGCAGGGGCAAGGGGAGGACTTCATTGCAATGTTAAACCTGATGGTCTGGTCCAAAGAGACCAGGGGTGGAGATTGTAATGGAAATACCTTTAAATTGTTGTATCCCGGGATTTGAGTTGCATGTTATAGGAATTACTACAGCTGGAACCACCTGAACAAAATGGAGGAGAAGCCTTACAAGAAGCAGTGCAAGTGCAGCAGTGACCTGACCTGAGCTGGCTTTGGTGCCCAATAACCCCAAGCAACACACCACCTCTCCTGTCCTGAGTAACAACCATAAGAGATGAAGCCCAAAGTCATGGACTAAATGAACTCAGTGGACATTTTGTGGACATTTATGGACATTTTACAGACATTTTACAGGGGTGGTCCATAGACTAAGGGAATGATATGTGTGTATTATATCAAAGGATGGGAAGGGTGATGGTGGGTAATGAGAATGTATTGAATAGTGTGAGACCTGAGTTGCCAGCTGGGGCTAAACCACGACACAGAGCCTGTAGGGCTCACCAGAGGCAGGAAGCATGACTTGAGGACCTGCAGAGTGAAGAAAAACTTGTTTGGAAAAATGTCTAAGATGAGTTTGGGGAATCACCGGGAAGAGATCAAGGACATAAGTGTGAAAAGGACTGATAATTACATAGATGGAAGGTGCCGTATCAGGCTTCTTGACTTTTGTTATTGAGACAGAAAAAGAGAAATAGGACACTGGGGAAAGTGTAGCGTCATATACTGTACTGAGGACTTGACAGAAGATAGAAGGGAATGTACCTGGAATTCAGGAGGGCAATGCAAAGTTGGGTACAAATGAGTAAAAACTAGAAGTGGGAGTATAGTCCAAGACTGGATGGGATACTGAAGTGAAGGTATTTCAAGAGCAACAGAAACGGTAGTAGAGAGAGAAATCAAAATATGGTCCTTGAGCAGTCATGAGAAAATGCAGAATGTCTTAATAAAACATGAATCAGGGAGAAAAAGGCACTTATTAAATGTGACTTCAGTGATCATTCCCAATCATTCCGCTTCAAGCTTAAAACAGACATGAACAATACTTTTGACAAATAAATGCACAGCTGTTACAAAGCTGTTGTTAACCATAACAAAAAAAGTTTGGAGACATGTAAAAGTAAATAAAATAAATCTTCTTAGTGTATGAATGGAAGCTAAATGTAATTTAAGGTTTAATATAAATATATTTGATGGTGAAAGCTGAACATTTTTAGAGTGTTTGCTTCTATAAAATTGCATTCAACCTTAACATTGTTTAGTGCTTAGCAAAAAGGAAGGAAAAAAACCCACAAAGAAACGAAGCAACATAGGCTAAAATTATATCATCTTAAAAAATTCTGTGAGCATTTTTTAATAGAGTAGCATTTATGAAACCTGTTAAAAGATACACTACTAGGCAAGATTCCAAGGACAGACTTTAATAATGACAAGATGTTGCAGTGTGATAGCATTCTACTTTCATCAGTCTCTGGTGTCTTGAATAATGCATTTTGATAGTGCCATATTAGTCAGTCTCACAAACACTTTTAGTGACCAGTGTTTGAGACTGTGTCAGAAGCTTTCCCTAGAATTTACAGGTACTAGATGTTGCTCAGCCCTATTCTCTGAAGGTTTTGTACATGTTTTCTGTATCCTGGATTCTTTATTATATTTTTAGGTCAGTATTTTTAATCATTGTTTTCCAGGAAGCTTATACATGACAAAACTGTGTTTGCAAAGCAAAACATGCCTCAGTTTTCAAGTTACACATTCAAATGTATTCAGAAGTTTGAACTGAAAACAATGTATATAAAAGAAAAAATCCTCATAATAGACAACTTACTGCAAATTTTATGAAAAAATCACAAAAAAATCAAGACTTGCGGTATTAAGTACTGAGAACCTATGCCAGTTCATATATTAAATGGGCTTAGATAATTTTGCAGAAATAGAGGCTTTTGTGACTATTCCTTTATGTGAAAATCTGGATGAAAAGGACAAAATATTTAATATTTTTAGTTTTGTGACCAATATATTGTATTCCATTTTTTCTTATACACGTTCTTATATTGCCTTCCCTCACAAGCATTTAGAGCATAAGTCTTATGAGGAACGGCTGAGAGAGCTGGGGTTGTTTAGCCTGGAGAAAAGGAGGCTGAGGGGAGACCTTATTGCTCTCTACAACTACCTGAAAGGAGGTTGTAGAGAGGTGAGCATTGGTCTCTTCTCCCAGGTAACAAGCGATAGGGCAAGAGGCAATGGCCTCAAGTTGTTCCAGGGGAGGTTTAGACTGGATATTAGGAAAAATTTCTTCACTGAAAGGGTTGTCAAACATTGGAACAGGCTGCCCAGGGAAGTGGTTGAGTCACCATCCTTGGAGGTATTTAAAAGACGTTTGGATGAGGTGCTTAGAGACATGGTATAGTGGTGCACTCGGCAGTGTTAGGTTTACAGTTGGACTCGATGATCTTAAAGGTCTTTTCCAACCTAAACGATTTTATGATTCTATGATTCTATCAGGAACCGATAAGGAACTCTATCCTCATTTGCTATACTATAAATGCAATGATTTGTCATACACTGCCAAAGGCATTCTTTGATTGCTATCTGAACCAGATTTTGTCAACATCTTCTGGGCATTTAGACCATGTCTACACTTATTTATTAATGTACATCACAGTGCTCCACAGGGCTCTGATCTGTGATCGTACTGCCTAGCAGCTGCTTGGAGCATACCCTTATCACTATCCCAGCTGTTTCCCTGGATTTCATTTCACCTCATTTTAGATTTATACAGTACGAAAATCTACCACTAGAACTAGTTTTCTAGATGTGAAATTCTTCTGCCAAGCCATGACTGGTATCTACAAAGGACAGGTTGAGTTTCTGGGGTCACTAATAAATATTGACTCAAGACATCACTCAGAAACCTGGCAAAATAAACTGTCTTGATACTCAATCTTTTATAACTCTCAATTTGCAGACAAAGAACCAAAAAAATGTACTTTATTGAGGAAAGAAGAAATTGACAGTAAGAAAGAAAATAAACAGAATAATGTGTGATAACCACATAAGTAATTTCCAATATAAAATAATGATCAGATGAATATTAAATTCTTAATAAGCCAGTTGCTAGGACATTTCCTTAACTTTTACATTTTTCAGTAAAGCTATTGCAGTTGCCAAATCACAGAGCTCTGTCACCTGTCTTGCTGGGTAGCAAAGTCTCATACAGTCTGCTGCTGATAAGTAGTTTTAAACTGCTTCCTATCTGACCCAAAGAGTTGCACTTGGGTTTTAGTATTCTGTTTTTTAAGTTGAAGCAAGTAAACATGGTCTTCATAATTACACATAGTGTTTGCTGCACAAAGTCTTCTAAACCAGTTTTTTTCACTCTTAACACTTTTGCACTCTGAAACTGCAGGTTTTCTCCTTGTAAACAAATTTAGACATATCTAGTCTGCCCTGAATTTTCAAATAAAATGTTTTTAACATAACTACACTAATTCTTATGGAAAAGCCATTTAAACAACTTCCCCCCCCCTACTGGTTTACAACACAGTCCTGTTCCCCTCCTGGTTCTCCAATATTCTTGAACTCTAAAACTCCTTTTTTATATCTCTGCCACTAGGCTTACACAGGGGAAAAGCAGGAATTCCTAGCCCAGAGGTGTTCTGTTTTAGATATTTATTGTAGAACAAGGTGAATTGCATAACAAAAGTGCTTGTTACTCTACACAGACTGTAAAAGGAGTCTGTCTGATGAGCTCAAATGCCAATGCCAACAAGTTGGTCATCTAAAATGATATAATATGCATCAAATCCACATGACAATGAGATATCTTTCTTTTTTTTTTTTCTTGAGTAAAACATGTAAAAGAAAAATATTCCAGGACTATCAGGTATACATGTAGGAAATGTAGCAGGGAAGAAAATTAACTGAATTAGAAGTTAAGAGTCCCATTATCCCGAGGTCTGAGATGAGATACTATCATGTTTTTACAGTTTTTATTGTCTTCTACCCTGTCTTTCTTTTCCATTTAGACATAAGGTCTTCTGTCTCTTACTGTGCGTTGTGCAGAATGGAAATTTGTGGATCTCTATCTACTACAGCAATAAAACATTACAAAAAAAACTTAAGATTATACTACCAATGAAAGTAGTGAGGGGTACTTTCATTTTTCTTCCAGCAACTATACTATATTTGATTTACAATATTGATTTTAAAAAAGAGAATAAAAAGGCAACTATCATGACATCACTATGAATTGCATATAATTATACTTTTAAAGGAAAGGAATGTAGGTTTTGGGGGATATTGTAAGTGGAAACATATCTCCCACTTCTTCACTTATACTTTGCTTCTTATTAGGTCCAATTTGCCTAATAATGCAAGAACCTGATAGGTCTCTGCCACAGGGCACAGCCTTGTGTAAATGCTGAGCTGGAAGCATTGGGATTTTCTTTTCCATCCTTGCACCCAGACAAGTTCCTCAGTCCCATAAGTCTTGTAGCTCTGCTCAGTCACATTTGGGTGACTAGGGAGTAACACTGCTAGCTAGAAAAGGGAACATTGAAAGCAAGGGACATTATCTCTCATCTTCCCCATCACAGTGTGCTGATAACTTGCAAACAGCACTAACTGGGGTGTATCTAAGCAGGGCCAAGGCAGGAAAAATTTCAAGAGAATTTGTCTCTGTTATTCAAACAATTCAAATATGTATGTCTAATCTAGTGGAGGAGTAATAATTCATTTATGTAATAATAAAGGCCTTGTTCACAACAAAATGAAGTACTTCACAAAAAAAGCCTGGGATATGCCATTCATTTTCCCCAATCTCTTGCAGAAATCAATGTCTGTTGAGAGGTAAATTGTTAACTCCCATAAGACCAGAGTTTTATCATGATTTATGCAAATACTATTGAATTTACTATAAATACAAATATATGTATATTACAAAAAATTTTAAAAAAATACTATGGTGTGTGTGTCCATTTGACAGCACCTGAGGTGATACAAGACAGTTTTCAACCTTTAATTTTTAACTTGAAATGACATTGGATTGCATATTTGAGATTTTTTCCTGAGATTTTTTCTATTTTGGGGGTTAATTTGAAATCAGTGGATTTTCTGAATCAGTGAAAACAGACCTGGAACTGGGGAATATCATGATCTGAGGCATAGGAACCTTTTAGGAAATTATTTTTATGCAGTTACCTGTAAATCTATTTATTCAGTAAACACAGAGAGATTACAGTTCCCTGCTTTAATGCCTAGAAATTTAGTCTGCTTTTTCCTCTCATATTCACTATTAGTCCTACATAATGTTAACGGTCAGGGTCAATCTCATAACTTTGTCAAAATCAGTAGGAGTTTTTTTTCTCTTACATTTTGCTTTTTTTCTTATAGTCAAAAACAGTAAAACAGAAGTACAATAAATCTTTAAGCTATTACTATCCGAACAAAATGCACATCACTTACAGCAGCTGATTGTTTAAAAAAGCGATGCATATGCTATTTGATTTTTTGTTCACTAGAATTACTTTCTTTTTCCCTTCTTAACAAAAATTCTCTTCTTTTGATCTTATTCAGAAAGGCAGTAAGAGTCTTTTTTTAGGGACACTTGAAACCCTCAATAGATGCTGATTTTTCCACAACATCTGCCATGTTCCTATTTTTCCATGCTGAACAGACATTTTTTAAAAGTAAATGCAGAGCAAAACAGATTTTGCTAAACCTTAATTAGCATTTTTATAAAATACTTCACCCATAGAATTTAATATGAGAACTCTTTATGGCATGACTGGTTTAGCCCAACAGTAGAAGTTGTATTATTTGTCATCTTATTTGTCTACTGGGTAGAGATTGTAGCTCTGGTTTAACCTTTCATATGCTTTAAAGCTAAATTTTAAACCAAAGTAAAGCTATCATTATTGTTAATCTCCTCTTTGAATTGTATCTGTACTCATTTAACTTTTTGTAATACCAAGAGGGTGCAATACATCCTGGACGCTTTGTAACTCAAAGGGAAGGTTTACCATGAGGTTATTTATCTGAAATAGATAACTAATGTTCATATCAAAAAAAATTATCATAAAAATATTCCATATAAATTATTTAGACAGAAAATTATATTTACAGTAAAACTTTCTTTTCCTTCAAAAAGTGACATGTTTTCTAAGAATAATTGTTAATAACAAAAGCCCCCTAAATCTTCACAAATACAGTACGCAGATAAACATATTTTTTCCCAATTGAAGCTGCCACAATAATTTGAAATACGTTTCTTGATATTAATTTTTTTCTCACTGTTATATATTCCCACATTCCCCTAAAAGTTATGATGATGACCAAGTCATGATATGAGAAAGGGGAATACTAGGTCTTGCTTCTCATCACCACCAAAAAATGCCTATGGGTTTATTTCTGGTCAGACAGTGTAATGAAAAGAACTGCTTTCTAATGGGAAATATGAAGTACAAAAGAGATCAACAGTGCTCAAATGAGCTGCCATTGAATCATCTCTTAAAATGCAGGGGTATTTTGTCAATACCATTGATGGGGGGGCAGAATTCTGAGGCAGTCATGCTGAAGTAATACTGCCATATTGGTACCTCCTGCAGAATATGTCATTTTTTCTTGGTTACTTTGAAGATCAGAAGAATCTTTCAAGTCTATACAAAATCATAATTTCCCTAATGAATCATCTATTTGAATACCTTTGTGATATATTTTAATTGTTTTACAGAGTAGTCATGATATGCTAAATTAAATAAAGAAACCAAAGATATTTTTTTCTTAATTTAAGAAAATAGATATTTTACCAGACATTATGACAGTAACTCAAACCCAGTGAAAAAAACCTTATTATATGAAAGATTCAGTGACTTTCAATATTTCAGTTTTATTTCCAGTTAATCTCTGATTACTTGCTGAAAGAGGGGGAAAGTTTTATTTCTACTATTATGATGATGTTAGCCATTTTAACTGGCACAGTTTAAAATAAAATAAAGATAAGGAAAAGAGAAATCTATATATTCAGTGGATGAATTCTCATCAAATTGCATTGTTCCTGACAGTGAGTGAATGTTAAGCATATTCTAGCAGTTCTATTATATTTTTTTTATTTAGCATGTTTTATATGCTAGAATGTAACTTTTATAATGATAATGAAAAGTTATATTTAGTATTTGTTCAGCTTCCATAATTAATTCTTTCATTGATATTTACTTCTATAAACGTGTCTTAAACTTGAGCCTTTTTCAGTATTTTTTTTTCCCAGCAGTCTTCTTATATTGATATTATATTCTTAAAAGGAGTGTGTGGGGAACCCAATTCTGAATCTTTTGGAAGAGGTAACATTTTTAAGGTTTCTTCATCTCTGCATCTCTAAGAAATTCTCTCCAAGCTAATTCTGTTCCTGTGCTACAGAAAAATTGCATTCATTTTCTTCCATAAGTTCTAATTTAGCCAAAAGTTGCCTTTTATCTCTAAATTATTACTGTTACTCCCAGTTAATTTCTTTTTCCTTCTAGAAGTTGTCTCAGTATACACGATATGAATGGTAGCTAGATGATTTGCTATCCAGTTCTTAAGTGCTCACAGATCCTTATCTCTTCCTAAGTTCCTATAGATCACCTCTGCTTTATTATGCTTATTGACATTTTCAAGACAGCTAAGGGATGTGCTTCTGTCAGCATGTCCATAACATCCAATATAGCCAATGTTACTGCTGACTAGGAGATTTTTTTCACAGTTCATTGTTGTTGGTGGTTGGTTTTTCTGTTTTGGTGGTTGGCTTTGTGTTTTGTTTTGCTTTGTTTTGCCCACAAATACTGTCAGCTGATCTCACATGGAGGCTCTGGAAAAAGACTGTTTCTCTTCCTGTCTCACTGTAACCACTGGGGAGTCACTGGAGCAGGAATTAGAGTTCTGGAGAGTCCTAGGGTTCCCTACGTTGGGAAATGCCTTATTTAACTGAAGGTTGTTCTGAAATGTCTCTTTAATTGAGTTTGCTCTCTTTGCAGATCATTTAGCACACTTCACAGGCAGTCATCTATAGTGATAGGACACTGAAAAAACAGTGCTTTTGTACTATGCACTCCCCTCCAAGAGTAACACATGCTTATTTTTCTACCATACCAATCTATTCTAAAACCTGTTGTATGACTGGTATTAAATTGATGTCTCAACTTAGAAAAGGTTTGAGCCTGTATTTACTTATTTCAGTCTCTCTTTACTGTTTCTGAAAACAGCTGGAACTGTTATAAGCCACAGATTCCTTCAAACTAAACAAAAAATTAGGAAGGAAATCAGGAACTTTATTGGTAAGATAAATGTTAAACTATCATGACATACTGGATCCAACATGTATTTTTTCTTAAATAATTAATTTCTAAGTAATAAGAGGGAGAAATAATGAAACATCATATATTTGAAACAAACTTTACGACAAATGAAAAAAACTAGAAATTGTATGACACAAACATCCTTTAAATCAGAAAGGCCTTTCTTTTGATACTCAAATGCACGTTGGCATGTATATTTTCTTTCCCAGTTGGACATTCTGACTGAATGAGCTGAATCACTTCACTATGACAAAATGGTCACAACTCAACACAACGTACTTTAACAAAAGCAACTTCAAAGTAACTTGTCTGGAAAGAAGAGTGCAAATTGAAAACATGCATTAGAAAGGAGTGAATCTTAGCAAAATCATCACAAATGAGCCCCGTGGAAAGAAATTCTGACTATAAAGAAGTAAAATCAGATACACTTATGAATTTTTGCAAGTTATTGACAGGGCAACCATCAAAACAATGCATGTGTGTCTGAGTATCCCCAGCTGGTGGAAAAATGGTCAAGAGATGAAAGTGCAACTTACTCAGGAAATAGAAAAAAAAGCTACCAGTAAAAAAAGTGAAACTTGACATTGTCACTCTAATATCACAAAAATGTGTGACATTAGGGTGTTTATTTCTCAGTATGGATGACAAGGCATACATGGGTTGAAGATGGTTAGGGAAATTCAACTATAAAATAAAATACACCTTTCTTTTTCTGGCTGTCATTAAAAACTGTATCAGCTGACCAGAGAGCTCAAAGAATACTCCAAGCATTAAAAAACAAGGTGAACTGTGCTCCTATAGAGAAGTAAAGCCATTTATACTCAAATCTTGTCACCATGGTGATGGTGGTCTTCAAATTACGAATCTATTAATCACCTTAGTCATGTCATTCCTTCTGGGACAAAAGGAAATTAGTATTTTTTGAAATTTCCTCTCTATCGTCATAGCTAACACAAATATGTGAAGACAGTGACAGTCAAAAGATGTGTTTCAGTGATTCAGACAGTTGATTGAAGGAATTATCTCAGATCTTTTTGCTTCTTTTCCACAACTAACTACATGTGTTATATATATTGTCTCTTCCTCATTTCCAAATCCACCTGTCCTTTCTTTCAGCAGTATATGGGGACAGTTCTGTTTAATATCTTTATCAATGATCTGGACGAAGGGATCGAGTGCACCCTCAGTAAGTTTGCAGATGACACCAAGTTGTGTGGGAGTGTTGATCTGCTTGAGGTTAGGAAGGCTCTGCAGGGGGACCTGGACAGGCTGGATCGATGGGCCAAAGTCAATTGTATGAGGTTCAACAAGGCCAAGTGCAAGGTCCTGCACTTGGGCCACAGCAACTCCATGCAATGCTACAGGCTTGGGGAAGAGTGGCTGGAAAGCTGCCAGGAGGAAAACGACCTGGGGGTGCTGGTCAACAGCCGCCTGAATATGAGCCAGCAGTGTGCCCAGGTGGCCAAGAAAGCCAATGGCATCCCAGCTTGTAACAAAAACAGCGTGGCCAGCAGGACTAGGGAAGTGATCGTGCCCCTGTACTTGGCACTAGTGAGGCCGCACCTCAAATCCTGTGTTCAGTTTTGGGCCCGTCACTACAAGAAAGACATTGAGGTGCTGGAGCGAGTCCAGAGAAGGGTAACGAAGCTGGTGAAGGGTCTGGAGCAGAAGTCTTATGAGGAGCGGCTGAGGGAACTGGGGTTGTTTAGCCTGGAGAAGAGGAGGCTGAGGGGAGACATTATCACTCTCTACAACTCCCTGAAAGGAGGTTGTAGAGAGGTGGGGATCCGTCTCTTCTCCCAGGTAACAAGTGATAGGACAAGAGGAAATGGCCTCAAGTTGCACCAGGGGAGGTTTAGACTGGATATTAGGAAATTTGACTTCACTGAGAGGGTTATCAAGCATTGGAACAGGCTGCCCAGGGAAGCGGTTGAGTCTCCATCCCTGGAGGTATTTAAAAGACGTTTGGATGAGGTGCTTAGAGACATGGTATAGTGGTGGTCTTGGTAGTGTTAGGTTTACGGTTGGACTCGGTGATCTTAAAGGTCTTTTCCAACCTATACAATTCTGTGATTCTGTGATATCTAACTATAACTAACACGCTAGATATTCTGGGCAAACATTCTAAGATAATATGTTAAATGCTGTTTCTGAAATATATGGTTGGTATGCTTTGCTAACATGCTCAGGGTTGAAGTGATCACAAAATGAGGGCCTTTTTCACCTAAGATAGATTGGTAGAGACGTTTCATTTTGTAAGTTTTCTTTTTTCCTTTCTTTGCAAACATCACCCTGTCTGTCTTTTGGAAAATAATGAAGCCACTAATTACATAATTAGTAACAATAAAACACTAAATAATTACATGCCTTTATGAAGACTCAAATATCAGTAGCAATCTATTCTATTTGATACATATAAGTTTATCTGCTTTCATTAATAGGCACTTAATAGCAAAATCTATCATTTAATAGCATTATTCACTTAGGCTGGGACAAATCATCTCTCTAACTCTTCAGATGCAAACATCTAAAATGCACAGGTCTACCATGGAAGGAGAGCAGTCCCACCCTGAAAGATTAAAACATGTTAATCCAATCACATTATTCAGATATAACGCAAGGATACCCAGATTAAATGAAATCATAGAATCACATCTTTATAGAACAATTTAGCTTGAGTGGAACCTTTGGAGGTCATGTGGTTCAACCTTCTGCTTAAAGTGGGGCTAACACCAGGGCAAATGGTTTAGAGCCATGTCCTGGGAAACTTCAAAGATCTCTAAAGATGGAGACTTCATATCATCTCCGAGCAGCCCGTGCAGTTTTTTATCACTTTACGTCTGAAGAATTTTTCTTATATCTAACTGGAACCTTCTTTGCTGCAAATTGTAACTGCTGCTATTTCCTGTTCACTGTGCACTTCCAAGAAGAGCCCAGCTTTGTCTTCTTATTCTAAGAAGAATGGTCAGTCTAATACCTTCCTATTAACTGAAGATAGCCATTAATACTTCCCTTTAGCCTTCTCTTCATCAGGCTGAGAAAAAAAACTCTCGCAGCCCCTCCTTATATGATGTGCTCCAGTCCCTGACCATCTTACTGTCCTTCTGCTGCATTCACTCTAGTTTGTTCACGTGGTTTTTTGTACTGAGGACCCCAAAACTAGACACAGCCCTCCAGATGCCATTTCACAAATAGCAAACAGAGAAGCATAATCACTTTCCTCAACCTGCTAGCTCTGGCCTTACAAATGCAGCTGAGTATGTGACTGGTCTTTATCATCACAAGGGCTCTCTGCTGACTCATATTCACCATGTTATTCATATTGACCCCTTGGTTCTTTTCTGCAAAGCTGCTTTCTAGCCAATTAACAGCTTCCAGCTTAAATCTTCACATGGGATAATCCTAGACCAGGAACAAGACTTTCTATCTGACTTTTCTTAACTTCTCAGCAGCCCATTTCCATAGCTGTTGAGAACCCCTTAAATGACAGCCCTGCCCTCCAGCATACCGACTACTTGCTGAGTTGAGCAGAGCTAATGTTAGGTCAGATTGCCCAGGGCCTTCTGACAGAAACTCGAATATCTCACTCACAGTAAGGAAGGCTTTTTGTTTGTTTTGTTTTATCTTTTAATGAGCTTAATACTTGAAAATACAACTTGCAGGTCAGATAAGCCTTTGGAGGGCTCATTTCAAATCTTGCCTTAGTTCACACTTCATTCAGGTTCATTTTATCTGAATAATTCTACTGTTTTATTATGTATTTGCTAACTGGGACCAAAACATCTTTCAACAGATACCCTCTGGGGGAAGATGAGGGAAGCCTGAGAATGAAATGCCTCCCTTGCCTAGCTTTCAGAATTACAGATTCTTCATAAAACACTTCCATCTCTTAGAATATGTTATCCAACAAAAGCTCCTTATAAACAGGATGATATGTAAACTCACTTTATTGCAGGGGGAAGGACTGAAGAAGGTGAAAATCTGGGCATTCAAGTACCTCTTACACATCTTGTAATCAGGAATCCAACTTGTTCTGTTTGTAACTAGAACTGCCTAGAACGTCCAAGCAGAAAATCGTAAGCACTTTGAACCTGCTGATTTGATTTCCCTTTGATTCAGGTTACACTGTTACAAGAGTCTTCAGGCATTTTTCACTCTCATTATTCATGTTTCATGTTGTTTAACTGTCTTAGTCGCATTTGGGTAAAAAACATGGATCAAAGATGAAACAAAATAGAAATGTTTGTTAAGTATGAAGAACATGTTAATATAGCTATAATTGATTTATTCACAGTAGTAGACTTATTCTTTCCCTGCCTTTCACAAGTTTCTTTATTTCATCTTTTGGTTCATATCAATGTCTCTTTTGCTCCCAGTTCTGTATATTTTACTTTCTTTTCTTCTGTATTTTTCTTGTCCCCAAGTGTAATTGTTATATGTGTTATATGAATTTCTCATATACATAGAACTCATAATCATAGCTTGTTTATTCTCACTCAGTCTGTTTGATGCTTGAAAGCATATATACACCTGATCTGGAACATTTTAGAAGTGTGGTGGTTTAACCCTAGCTGGCAACTAAGCACCACACAGCTGCTCACTCACTCCCCACTGGTGGGATGGGGGAAAGAATTGAAAGAGTAAAAGTGAGAAAACTCGTGGGTTGAGAGAAAGACAATTTAATAGTTAAAGCAAAAGCTGTGTGCACAAGCAAAGCAAAATAAGGAATTCATTCACTACTTCCCATCAGCAGGCAGGTGTTTAGCTGTCTCCAGGAAAGCAGGGCTCCATCATGCATAATGGTTACTTGGGAAGAAAAATGCTGTCACTCCGAATGTCCTCCCCTTCCTTCTTCTTCCCCCAGCTTTATATGCTGAGCATGATGACATATGGTATGGGATATCCCTCTGGTCAGTTGGGGTCAGCTGTGCCGGCTGTGTCCCCTCCCAACTTCTTGTGCACCCCCAGCCTACTCGCTGGTGGGGTGGTGTGAGAAGCAGAAAAGGCCTTGACTCTGTGTAAGCACTACTCAACAATAATTAAAACATCTGTGAATTCTCAACACTGTTTTCAGCACATGTCCAAAACATAGCCTCATACTAGATGCCATGAAGAAAACTAACTCTATCCCAGCCAAAACCAGCACAAGAAGTTAGTAGCAATCATTCATTGTCAAGTTAACAGAAAAATGTAATTACTCTGAATTTCCATGAGCTCACTCATCAAAGAGTGGTGATGCTGACAGAATTCTCATCTCACATTATAAATTCCAGGGACTCTGTTTCTTAACTGTCCTTTTGGTTCTTCTCACAGTTCTGCATGACATGCAGTGCAAGTTTCTTAAGGTTATTTGTTGCCAGTATAATAGCGATACTACAGGGAGAGAGCAGAAGAGAGTTTGCACATTTTAGAAATATGGAAGTCCAATTGCAATTCTGATAGAGGTGGATAACAGTGCTGTGCCTGTGTGCACACCCGCTACTCTTAGTCAGTAATTCCTGCGGTGGCCCAGGACCTCACCAGCCAGTTACCTGCAGATATGAGTTAATGGACTGGCTTGAGACAATGGATGGACCTGGAACTAGGTGAGTGACTGGACCTTCCTATTGAGTATTTCACTCATTGTTACAGCAGCCCTTCAGGGAATAATGTTGGGCAGCTCTAGAATTCCCCCCCATGCAGCTCCTTCTGTGCCCAGCCCCATTTGTATGTCTAAATGTCTTGATTAAGATCCTAAATGGAGCGTCCCAAATAGTCAGCATTTTACATTCTATTTCATTCAATAAAGAAAGGCTTCAGCTGTCAAAGGTCTAACTAATTCCCAGCTTGTCAACAGGAATGAAAAGATTCTGTAAGTTATGTTTCATATTCAAAATTCCATGTTGATATCTTGGATATCCGGAAACATCTGAAATAGTGATAATGTTTCATTATCACTGTAAACCAAAGTGTGTGAAGCTTAACTGAGCTTTAAATGTTCAAGGTTAAAGAGTTCTGATGTTCCTCCACTCATGACTTCTATCTTTAACTCTATAAATAATTTGTTCCCTTATGCTGGGAAATATAGTGATACTACATTCCTGTGCATTCCCTTTTTTTAACAACATGAAAAACATTTAGTTTTCATAGTTAAAAATCCCCTAAATAAAAAAATATAAGTGCCTCAATTTGAAATTTATTCCCATCCTATTTGGTTTCCTTAAGATGTCTAGTCACAAAAGTGCACATACATCATATGTAAATTATCTGTTAGAGAAAGAGTTTTGTGATGACAGAGTGTTTATTTGAAAGTTAGAAAATTACAGGTGATTTTACTTTTATTATCATAGAATCATAGAATCCTAGAATGCTTTGGATTGGAACGGACCTTTACAGGTCATCTAGTCCACCCTCCCCTGCAAGAGCAGGGACATCTTTAACTAGATCAGGTTGCTCAGAGCCCTATCCAACCTGACCGTGAATGTTTCCAGGAATGGGGCCTCCACTACCTCTCTGAGTACAAAAAATTTTTTTGTAAAAAATTTCTTTCTTAATTCCATTCTAAATTTGCCCTCCCTTAGTTTAAAACTATTGCTCCTTGTCCTGTCACAACAGGTTTTGCCAAAATATCTGTCCCTGTCTTTCCTATAGGCCCCCTTTAAGCACCAAAAGGCTACTATAAGGTCTCCCCACAGCCTTCTCTTCTCCAGGCTGAACAACCCCAACTCTCTCAGCCTGCCCTCGTAGGAGAGGTGTTCCAGCCCTTGGATCATTTTAATGGCCCTCCTCTGGACCCACTCTAACAGGTCCATGTCCTTCTTGTGGTGAGGGCTCCAGAGCTGGACAAGTAGTCCAGGTGAGGTCTCACCAGAGCAGAGTAGAGAGGCAGAACCACCTCCCTCCACCTGCTGGCCACACTTCTTTTGATGCAGCCCAGGATACAGTTGGCTTTCTGGGCTGCGAGTGCACATTGTTGGCTCATGTCCAGATTTTTGTCCATCAGTACCCACAAGTCCTTCTCCACAGGGCTGCTCTTGATCACATCATCCCCCAGCCTGTATTGAAACCAAGGATTGCCCCGACCCAGGTGTAGAACCTTTTACTTGGTCTTATTGAACCTCATGAGGTTCACACAGGCCCACTTCTCCAGCTTGTCCAGGTCCCTCTGGATGACATCCCATCCTTCTGGCGTGTCAACTGCACCGCTCAGCTTGGTGTCATCTGCAAACTTGCTGAGGGTGCACTCGATCCCACTGTCTATGTCATTGATGAAAATATTGAACAGACATTATACAACTTTATATTAACTATCTTCTAATAATTAATGTTGTATATTTAATATTTAATCTTAATCACCATGAAATAATGGTATACTTGTGATTTAGTCTTGCAAGTATTCTGTGCATTTCAAAGAGACCAAAGTGTGCTAGAGACAGGTGCTGTCTGGTACTTATTGCAGTATGAAGAAAGCATCATGTGCTTAACTGATTTCTCTATAAATAGGCTTCTAGAATAATCTGAGACACCCTGGAGTACCCAAGACATATGCCATCATCTGGCAGATATGATACAGAAACTATGGGAAACCCAGATCCTTCTCGAGCAACACCTAGTGGTGAGGAGGAATGCTTAAGGGCATCTCAAATGACATCAGATACCTCTCTGTGGTCAAATAAACTGTATTTAGTTGTACTTTTTCTGTGCACCCTCATATAATTTGATCAGACTTGAAAGGATGCTAAAGATTAGATCAAAATTAAAAAAATAAGTTTAGTAACTTTAATCTGATTGACATATTGACTTTATCCTAAGTCTAGAATTAGGCAAATATATTTTACTTCATTTATAGCTCAGAAAGGTCCATATAAAGGTGACATTTAAGATCAGTTTTAAACAGTTCAATGAAGAAAACATGCATTTGTCATTATTAAAAAAAAAAGAAAATGAAAGAAAATAAAAGCAACACCAGAACAAAATGGAATAAAATGGAAAACGAATATGATTAATTTACCCTGATTTTTCTCATCTATTATACTTAATAAACACAAATAAATAATAACTTTCCTCTTGTGTAACCAATCTGATCAGAATTTGTCAAAAGAAATTTTGGGTTCAGAACTTGCAGGGATATGGGTGAAATTCAAAACAAAACTTAGATAAAATCATTCAAAGACTATACATAAGCAACATATCTGCATAAAACAAGGAAAATTCTTTCATAAAAGTTGGAAACATTTTTTTTGTAAGTGTTCAGTCAAATGTTGCAGCTATTTGCCATTGCAGATCTCCCATCATCTCTCCCCAGTGTTGTCACAGATAGATATATTTCAATTGTGTAATTTTTCTAGAAGGCATGTTTAATAATGTGTATGATCACAACTTGTATATGATTTTACTGCCCTGTGTGACTGTATTACTCCTACACTACCAAGGATGCACTCTTCCTACAAGGTATGAATGAGTTTTCCATCTCCTCTTTTTCACAGTAGATTCTCTCTACCTAAGGGTACCATGAAGTTTTAAGCTACAATTAACCTCCCTGAGAACAGGCATACTTTTTTTCTGTGACAGAAAAAATTTAATGATATTTCATTGGTCCCATGAGGAAATCTTGAGCAAATTTCCAAAACCAACCAAGCCTTCGTATCCTGGTGGAGGGGATGTTTCGTACAGGGCTGGTTGCTCTTTCCATCTCTTTGTCCAGTTCACCAATAGATGGCAGCAAATAGCTCTTTTACCTCTGATCTCCAGCCCAGAGGGTTATACATTTATTTATTTAGTGCTCTTTTCTACTTCTGCTTTTCTTTCTAAAAAGGTCATTTACATGACTGTATGTGACAACACAGTTACACTATAGTACATATATAACTTAAGTAGGTAGCTTTTTCACCACCTCCTTGCTAGGGAGAATTCATAGGGTTTCACTGGGAACTGTAAACAGTTCCTGCCATATCCAAGTTAGCAAGGAAGTGTGTACTCTCTTGTACATGGAAATTCACTGAAACAGTAGAGTCACAGATAGAAATATCCTATATTTAAGTTCCGATTTATTAAGGAGCCACAAAAATCAGTCCCTAAAATCAAGGTTCCAATATATTATTTTGATAATGTTTTTCTTTTGTTCCTCAGTTTCAGGTTTTGGAAAAGATTTTGCTCCATTTAGGCATTTCCAGTATTTCTTGTGCAGCTTGTCCTAGAAAAGCCCCTTGGGCCTAGTCAGTCTGGATAAAAAGGATGTATAGTTATCTCTGAGGGAAAAAATGCTTTCTAAAACTGCAGAAAATCTTGGCAGATTCCACTGTATCTCCTCAGAAATATTTTTTTACTTCCTATAACTGTGTCCTGAAAATATTTTGCTTTCAAACTTTGGCACTTTCTCTCTCTTAAAAAAGAGAGAGCGAGAGAGAGAGAAAAGAAAAGAGAAGAAAAGAAAAGAAAAAAAAGGTAGATTTCAGAATCCAAAACTCTAATGCCTCCCTGCCGCCAGTACTATGTAGAGAAAGCAGAGAAAGATATAGCAGGGAAAACTTTGTTCAAGCTCCAGTGAAGCACAAGGGGTGCCTGTTTAAGAAAGTAAAAACTTGTAGAAAAACAAATGTTTAGTTAAAGTTGACTATAATATTTCAAAACTTCATATTTAAATATTATTCTGCAAATTAAAATGAAAATATATCCATCTTTAAATGAAAGCAGATATCACACTCAAGTGATACAGTAATCCTTAAGAAAATACAAGAAAACTAAGATGAATCAGTAGAATGTGTTCAGAAAACTTTGCAGAGAATCTCCTTTGCAATCAGTTTCCTGATACCTGAGCTAACGACACTTTATTTACCTCACACTGCTGTAAGAGTACTCTTCCTCACAGTGTGTTGCCATAATGATACTCTTGGGGTATAAAAAGAAGATGGTTAAAAGAGATTAATAGAGAGCTAAAAATATTTTGATGCAGTATACATTAGAAAATGAAAAGAAATATAAAAGACATTAAAACGTCAGCTTTTGTGTCACCTCTATATAACAAAAGTAGTTAATTGCTTTCTACTGAGAACCATGGGCCAGACTTATCCCTAATAAAAAAGGACAGCTGGAAAAAATGTGCTAAGTGTCCATGTGAGATCTCATCTGGTTTGAGGATTTCGTTTACTATCTTAATACATCCCAGGAAAGTGAAAATTATATGAATCATACTTCCTCCCCACCCCGCCCACTGACAGATAATTTTTAATTTTTTTTAATTAATTTTTTTTTCCATTAGGAATCTGAATTCATCTTGGGTGGTTCTAGAAAAAGAGAGGTATGATTTAATCCCAAAGAAAGGTAGATATAATATAAAAATTGAAGAGAGAAAAAAACCCAAAATATATGACAGTGCACCATTTAAAATTGTCTGCAAATGATAGATGTTGAAAGCGCATTTAAACAATTACCAATGTGAAATGAATTTAACACAGGTTGTGTAATTTATTAAGTCTCACAGCGCTCAGTTACTTACTTAAGCCAATAAAGTTATTGAGATTTGGAAAGGAAAATGAGAGTTTGTCTTCATTTACTCAAGATGTCCTTCATTTGTTATTAAAGTTTTAATTTATACATATTGCAATTTTTATAAAATTAATTTTCTACACTAGTCATACTTTTCTTTTTTGAGATTTAATGCCATATGTGAAATGAATTATAAAACATTACATATTACTGCTGCATCTTGAGCCAATGTTGTGATGGAATTGAAAAACACTGTGTTCAACATTCAACCCACTAGAGTTTCTGTCTTTGCTACATTACCTATGACAGAACAAGGATGTTGCCAGTGTAACAAATGCTCTTGTATGAAATCAGTAAGGTTGAATTGCCAGTGACCAGTCCACCACTTCCTGGTAAGTTCTATTTTCTGTTCTCTTAAATTGTCGTATTTTAATTATTTTTGGAGAAAATATTATGTGAAAATCCATCACTGGGATATTATTAGGTAAACAAATGTATTTAATTGTTGCAAAGTTCAAGGATAGCTGACACAGATGTTATATAAAGTGTGAAACAACTTTGTTTTAATATTTCTGTGTAGTGCTATCCATCATGAAAATAATAGAACTTAATGCCTGATCACAGGAAAGATGAAGATATTGCTTTATTAATTTTTTTTTCCCCTTAAGAAAGAACATTGTTTTATTTTGGGCTCAGCTGTATAATTAGCATTGTATTGTTAAATGTTTATAATGTGTGGAAAGTCAGAGATGAAGATCTGGTGTAAGGTACATAACTTAGCTAGAACATTCAGTAGAAGTTGTTCATTTCATGTTTTTATATTGGCAGTCAATAGACACTGCATGTATTTTCAGATGAAGGAGTTGTGTTGCTGTATTTAAAAATAAAACCGAGGAAGAAATATAGGCTCTACTATGCTTAAACTCTTTCTGTGATTCAAGAAGGGAAATGCAAAAATTACTTCATGAGAACTTTATGCTTACCCATGTTTGGGCTTCATGCCTTAGTATGAGATAAAACAATTTGAAATTTAATTTGTGTTATTTGGTCAGAGCCTCAGGAACTGGCACGGAGCACTACAAGGCAGTAGTAAAGCTCTGTTTCCCTGAGTACACCTGTGTACAAGATGCTTCACCTACTGCTTAGTGATACACTGAGGAGAGAAGTGTCTTTCTGGTTAACTAAACTAGTTTACTTTCATTTTGAAGCTACGATACCTGCAGATGTTCTCCCCCACAGCACTGTGACCCTTGAGGTGTCACAGGGGCAGGGATGGTCTCTCTCACAGGGCAAGGGAGGTTGCCAAGCAAGGGTTGCCTTGGCTGGTTGGAGGTAGTTCGGAGTCATTTGGAGCTTTTTGGAGCCGTTCCCTCCCCTCCCGTACACTCACATGACTCTTGCCTGGAGGCTTCTGGAAGGGCTTATGATGTGACATCCTCTATCTACCTGATGGTCCTCCTTGTTAAAGGGAAGCTGAGGACAGGGATTTCAGGACCCAGGGCCATTCTCCTTCCTGGTCTGCTAGAGCAAGGCTGCTGTGATCCCCTGACACTAGGTCCAGCCAATGGCAAGGCTGAGCAGGTATCCCTGGGGTACACACTCACAGTCAACCACCAATAGTTCATCACAAACACAAGAACGATATCTTTACAGGTATCACACACAAAACCAGCACTAACATAAACACAAACAATACAAATGGCCTGATCCTCTTCTTACTTGCCATTTTCAGGATAAAAGTAGGACAAGAGAAAAGACAAGTAACAAGTAACAAGGGAAGAGAGCAGGGAACCCAAGGAGATGAGATAGGTTGTGAAAAAAGGAAGCAAGGAAGGGACATAGCTGAACACAGCAGAGGCGGAAGCAGAGTTGAAGCAGAAGCATCACAACATGAGAAGGTCTGAGAAGACAGGTTATAGTAAAAACAGGAAACCCACTCCCCTTAAACAAGCATCCTGTTGCATCCTCAGCTAGATGAACTATTCCATCATTGAGACTCTCTCTACAAATGGCCATTCAATCAGCCCTTTTAAATATTGTTTTTGCATCATCATACCAGTAGGAATGACTTTAAATTCGGTGATTTAGTTTTCAGAAAATTATCCCTTTGTGCATGTATTTGTCTTTCCTTTCTGAAACCAATTTCCCTGTTTGAATAATTTGTTCTATTCACAAGAGGCTTCATCCTTACTTTTTGTGCTACCATGTGTCAGGATTATATCTTCATCACAGATCACTGCCTGGGAAACTAATAAAAAAAATTATAGTGCAGCATGATGCTAGTTGAAGGTGGCCCACTTCCAAGAGCACCATAAGCTTTAGCAGATGTTGGCCAGACTGCACTAAATATGTGTCTGCAACTTTAGGAATCTTAGAACTCTTCAGTCAATGACCATAGACTTCTGTTTTCAGATTTCTGTTTTTTTGAATTTGTTTTGTTTTGTTTTGTTTTGTTTTTGACAAATGAACACTCAGACTCATGTGAATGGCAGAGAGAATATGCAAACCCACTGCAATAAGCAGGAATTCAAACTCCTTGTGAACAATAGTAAAAAGTGTTAGGAAGCAACGAGGGCCAGCTGCTCCCTAATGGATGGAGAGTCGAGTGCAGTAACATGCCAGCAGGGCAGGGGCCTTGACAGCCAGGGTCCTGTCCTACAGTACCTGAACAGGGGGAGCAAAGCAGGCCCAGGGGTAGCAGCCAGGTTCAAACAAGGGTCCAGATCATCAGGTGAATTCATAGTGATAGGACAGATGTGAGGTCAAGCCACAAGGTCAGTCAGGTCAGGGTCAGAATCATGTCTGTTAAAGGTAACCAGGGTCAGATATACTCCACTGATTAGAGGGCAGGTCCATAGTGACAAGACAAGCCTGAGGTCCAAAATACTAAGGGGTTGGAACATCTTTCGTATGAGGAGAGGCTGAGAGAGCTGAGATTATTTAGCCTGGAAAATAGAAGGCTCTGGGGGATCTCATTAATGTGTGTAAAAGCCTGATGGGGTGGAATGAAGAGAGAGAAAGACTCTTCTCGATAGTGCCCAGAAAAAGGACAACAGGCAATGGGCACAAATTAACATGAAATTCCATCTAAACACAAGAAAACACTTTTTTACTGTGAGATTGGACAAACACTGGACTAGGTTGCCTGGAAAGGCTGTCAAGTCTCTATCTGCGGAGAATCAGAACCCAACCAGAAACAGTTCTGCACAATTTGCTCTAGCTGACCCTGACTGAGCAGGGAGTTTGGGCTGGATGACCTCAGGAGGTCCTTTGCAACCTCAGTGATTCTGTGATTCTGAGGTGAAGCCAAGAAGTCAGTTTGCAGGTCAGAGATCAGAGCAGTGGGGCCCATGACCAGGCAGGGGCACAACTGTTGGCTGAGGTGGAGACTGGCATGCCTACAGTGTAGTTGAGGCAGGGACAAATAGTGACACATTATGTTATCAGGCACCCAACATGTGAATTGATTGTGACCAAGTATAGGAGACACTAATGTAACATCTACTGCAAAGAAGCAAAGATGTGAGATTTGATCTAACTTGAAGTGTAACCAGTGGAGAATCCAAGGTCTTGATTTAGAATAGAATAGTTCCATTTGGAAGGGACCTACAATGATCATCTAGTCCAATTGCCTGACCATTTCAGGGCCCACCAAAAGTTAAAGCATGTTATTAAGGGCATTGCCCAAATGCCTCTTAAACACTTATAGGCATGGGGCATTGACTACCTCCCTAGGAAGCCTGTTCCAGTGTTTGACCACCCTCTCAGTAAAGAAATGCTGTGTCTCAGTAAAGAAATGTGTTGTTTGTCAAATCCTGGTCTTATTGCTTCATGTGGATGAAGGATATTCTCGTTCTTTTCTCCTTGCCTTGCCTTCCTTTCCCTTCCCTTCCCTTCCCTTCCCTTCCCTTCCCTTCCCTTCCCTTCCCTTCCCTTCCCTTCCCTTCCCTTCCCTTCCCTTCCCTTCCCTTCCCTTCCCTTCCCTTCCCTTCCCTTCCCTTCCCTTCCCTTCCCTTCCCTTCCCTTCCCTTCCCTTCCCTTCCCTTCCCTTCCCTTCCCTTCCCTTCCCTTCCCTTCCCTTCCCTTCCCTCTTTCTTTTCCCTTCTTTTCCCCTTTTGTTTTCTTCTGTGCTCCTCCACTGCTACCAGGCACTCCTTACAGGTTTCTAGGTACTATGCAGACCTAATTCCTTCCCTCATCTCCTTACCTAAAACCCAACTCTACTTCACATCTTTTCTGATTCACTGTGGTCTTCAAAGTGCTTCACTGCAGTTATCACTCAGTCAGGTTAAGATGCAAGTAACTGATTCTTTGTTATAACATCAGCCTTTTCTCACTTCCTCGCCTGGCAGCTTTCACTGGGTTGTTTTGGGGCCTTTAACACCTTTGAATAAAAATGCCTTCCACTGATTATGTAAAGCCCATTTGTGACTTGTGATGTGCTGGAAAAGATTTTTAAGAATTTCCATATCTTGAGGGTCTATTAGTCTATTTCCTGGATATCATGCAATTGTCCCAAGTAAATAAGGATGTTGAAGAGGGAAAACAGTGAGTAGAGTGTCAAAAAACCTTGAAATAATCAAGACTCATGTGACTTAAAATACATCATATGTTTATATAAGTATAGTCTGTCTTGTGCCTTTAATTATCTCAGCTTTTGTATCCACAAAACATTTAGAACATATTTCCATAAAATTAATTTTATAAATATTTTTGCATATCCAGAAAGAATCATGCTGTATCTCATTCCTGTATTCTGTACAACAGCATACTTCCTCTGACTCTGACATGCAAACTCATTCGTTATAGTTACGGATGAAGGAAAACAAAGATTTTATTTAAACACAAAGTTTCTTTGGAACTGATAGCAAATTGTTGACTACGGTATAACCTGCATTTTAACTGCCTGAACAGTAACAAGAAACTTGAGTTACATTCAGTTCCACAGCATTTATTTGCTTACTGATTTTATTAACAGATATCAACAGAAACTTGAGTTCAGTGCACAAACATTTCTCACAGATACATCATCTCCTCATCTTGTTTGTACATTCTTGTCCCTATGTTGAAGGCTGCTATAGGCACCGTAACTCTGTAGATAAGATTGCAATTGGAAAAAAAATAGATCTTTACAATATCACCTTGGGCTCCCATCTTCTCCTTAATGTAAATCTCAATTTTTAAAATTCTTATATTCTAAACCCAGAGGTACTGGACATTCTTATTTATGTTACTAACATGGCTCCTTATCTCTGTCATGGTGTCAGTAACCTGTGCTTCACTGAAGTCTATGAAACTATGTTATAAGGAACACACTATAGATCTGCTAAGAAAATAGGTTGAAAAACACCTGCAGCAGAGTGTGATAGAATTCTTAATTATGTGAGTGATAGCTAGCAGTTTAAAACTTGTATTACTGTGATCCTAATTAACTTAGATTACTTTAAACAGTAGTGTGTCTGCCTGTTATATAGCTAGAACATAGTTCATTAAGAATTACTATTTTAAAAATATATTAATAAATATAAATCCCTCTTATTATTATAAATGATGTTATATTTGCCTCAGTGAAAGTATGTATACAAAAGGATGAAAAAAAGATGAAAGGGTACAGGAAAATTAGATGCAACAAAACACAGAAAGAAAAAGTTAATATTAACCTAATTTTGAAATAAAATGTGATAATAAAAAGGAAAATTACATGGAAGAGAGGAATAAATTAATCTGTTTATAACTATAGCTCATAGTAAGAATGTCTTATCATACTACATGTAATTAATGTCTTTCACAGTTTTCCTTAAAGATTATTTTTTCTCAAGCCATGCTCTAAAGTTTTTATGTTAGGACAGTTTTTTAAAAAACTTTAACCAAAATTTCACTGTATTTTTCTCATTTTATTTATTGAATTTGTTACATAAAAGGAACTAAAACCCCAGTTTACTTCACAGTGCAGGATAATGAATCATGCTCAGTGTTAGTGGCAATGTCACAGAATTTGCACTTCTAAGAAAGTGCAATATATGAACTGCATGATCACTAGGTATTTTTATTATTCTGTGTGATCTCAGATTTAGTAATGAATATAAATACATTTTCAGACAGTTTGAAATGGGTTTATAAGATAACTTAAGGCTGCTGGCCCCCAGCAAAAAGAGGATACTGTGGCCTATTCCTTCCTCTACCCAACCTGTTAAGAAAATTAAAGACAAAACACAACAAAATAGCTGTCAGGAAAAAAGCAAACCTGCAGAAAATGTATCAGCCTTCAAACAGACCTCAAAACCACCCCAACAAAAAGCAAACCAAAAAAACCCCACACCAAAAAAGACCCACACCAAAAAACCCCCCCTCAATTTACTTCATATTTAGTTTTTAAATACTGTGAAGAATGTAAAAAGCTATGTTACAATTCTTACATGGAGACTTCTATAAGGATGCGCACTGCTAAAGTGCTGCTACATGAATGAAGAGGCAAATTCTCTGACTAGTAATTTTAAAAGGCACTGAAAGGTTTGCTTGCTTTAGCTACCACTCAAACCAGCAATTCAAAATCAATCACAATAAATAATTTCTCTATGTTCAGTATCTATTTTATTTTTATCTCCCGATACAAACTCTTTCTTTCTAATTACTAATACAATATTCATTATAGCAGTACATTAGAATTTGAAAAGATTTTACAATTATAAAAAAGTAGTATTTAAACAAAAAGCTTTCAGCATTGAGGAATTGTGACTTCTTGGATAACAGATCAGAGGAGATATTAGAAGGACTCTAGCATCTAAATACCAAGAAATAATGTGAAATAAAGTTATGTTTTTAATCTTTTAAAAAAAAAATTCTAATTCATTGTCTCCTGTGTATAATTTGTAGCACTGGATTCTAGATTATCTATGCATAATTTAAAAAAACCAACCTGCTCATCAAATGTTTTAGTTTTTCACTAAGTGTTAGCTAACCATAGGACCAAGTAATGATTGAAAGTATAACTTAAATGCAAATGTGAAAATCTATACAATTACTTCTTAAATTTCATATTTTGTTCCAGTGAACTTAGTTCTGTAGTGTCTTTAATGAAGGCCAGTGGTACTTTGGGTTACCTTATCTTAGGTTTCTAAAAGTGAGCTGTCTAAAGCTTAGATAGTCATAAGCTTGCTTTTAGTTAGGGGAGAGAAATAGATACCTCCAGCAGAGGATTCTTCTTGCCATAATCCAACAGACATGAATAACACTCTAGATGCACCCATTTCTCTTCTGGCTGCAAAGGGAGACTATGTGGATAGCTTAGATTCAGACACATAATTTTTCAATATCTGAAGCTAAGGAAACAGACCAAAAAGTACTCTCTTTCAAATAAAATAAACAAAAAAAATACAGTGTGTTTGTGTGTATTTGTACGAGTGTGTCAAAGGCTCAAAGAGATTTGGTTGCTTATAACATGAACCATTTTTCAGAGGAAACCAAGGCACTTGCTGGAATAATATGTATGAGGACCACATTTATCTTTGAGCAACAAGAATTTATCAGAAATTAGAAGAAGGCTTTTACCCCTAAAAGTGCTGGAACAACCTTCCAATAAATTTAACAGAGAGCTTGTTAAGGACATGTATCTTTCTAGGAGAGATAAAGACATGTATCATTATTGTTCATGATAATAGGGGGTTGAAACCATTGCTTGAGAGATTTTTCCAGGCCTATTCCCTATTATTCCAGTGAGCTGCCCTGGCATTTTAAGCTGTACTTCCAATGATGTCAAGAATAACTTCAGTCTTTAACTGCTGAGCAGATAAGCAGCTCAATTCTGCATAAAAACTTTCCTCATTCACATATTGCTTATTCTTTCATTTCTCACCAATAGTCTTACAGTAGGCTACATTTTTAGAAAAGAATTATTAGATTGGTTTCCACTGTAAAACTTCTTTAGGGAAAGGTATTCTTTCATCTCTGTGATGAGTAACCCTATGCAAATTGCAAGTGACCTGATTAAAATGTTTGCGTCTCTGTGAAGAGAGTTTCCAAACTTCTAACTTCTTATGAAATATGTTGATGGACAGAAATTCTCTAAGACAATAAAGGTTAGCATTTGGAAAAAAGTGTACTTAAGCTACTTACTGCAAGGAGAACTATCTCCATAAGATATGCTTGATCAACTTAGTAATGTACTTGGACTTCTAATTAAAGCACAGAACAGGGACAATGAAAGAAAGACATCAAATATTTTTTTCTGATATGGTGGTGTTTGTGACTCTTTATAATAAACAACACCTTCAATAAACTGTGAGTTTTGCTCACAAACAATATGATGTTGTTTTTACAGCAATTGATTTAATTATACTTTTTAAAATGTTGATAGAAACCTTGGAAAAGGAATTTTGTACTGAATGCTACTAAGCATTGAGTAAAATCCCAAACTCACCTTTTCTCTTTTTTTTGTTTTAATTCCTTGATTCAGAAAACAGAAGTTGATTTATTTTACCTGAAATAAAATTGAAGGTCAAAATTAAGCAATTTTCAGGGGGAGTTTTAATTAGATAAGGTTAAAGGCCCACAGAGCTTCTCTGTCTTCTATCTTTAATTCCCACTCTGTAGGAACCTTCTGAACTTGCCCTGCTGCTTTATTCAGATGTAATCAGCACCATTCAATGAAACTGTAATTTAAAGAGAATTCATTACAGTAGGTGACTTATTTAAATAGGTGAAAATGAATGCCTCTGAGCATAGAACTGCATGTTCTAAAAGGAAGGTAAGGTCTTATAGGTAAACTATAATAACACTTCTCACAGTTGAACACAATTTATATCTGCATATAGATATATCTATATATATAAAAAAATATGTGCCTATATAAATAAAATTTATGTTGAAGTCTCTCAAAGTCTTTTACAAATATGTTAGAAGTGTCCCTTAAATATTGGAATGTAAGTGAATGTTATTTTATTTTATTACCCTTTATTTTCCAGATGAGTATTAAATATGGGAAGCCTAAGAAAGTCTAAATTACTTGTAGTCATGTAATGAGTCAAAAACAGATATGAAAGAAAAGAAACTGGGTTTCTTGATGTATACTATCTGGCTGTAATTAACAAGATACAACAAAGCTGATTTCCAATTACTTTACACTTGATGTAGTCATGTGTTTATGCATTGTAGCTGTAACCCTCTGACATATTTTTTTAATTGATGGCATTCTAAAATGTATTTTTACTCATCCAGGTCAATATACCAGTGACTAAAGATATTGAACACCTTGGATAAAGAGACTAAGGTATATTATGAAAACATAGTTATGAAATACATTTGCATTTAAATCTACAGGACAGTGGAAAATCAGTCCTCCTGTCTCTAATGGGGATATCAGTATTGCAATATATAAAATGAGGCAATGTTTGTAGGAAAATATATACTCCTTCAGTAGACCAGATGTGTATTCAGAAAAACTGAGATGCTTTCAGGCATGCAAATCCATTTTTAGGTTGAAATAGAAGCAACAAACTTGAAATTACATGCAAGTTGAGAACAATTTGTTCTGAGTTTAACTTAAAAGTATGTTAATCACTGAGATAGTTTGACGGAAGAGTTCATCCATAGCCATGTAAGGGAAAGAAAGTGTTTCCAACAAAAAAGATGAGGATATCATTATCTGTCATGAGAAAAGAAAAGACATTATCTGAGTGATAGTAGATGTTGGCACCGGTGGCACATGCAGTATACTGTAAAATATAAGCCCAGTGTCACTGAGATTGCTTTTACCCATTTGGCTTACGAATATAGTTTCTGCTCTGTCTTTGTGCCTCTTGAACATAGCAATTGAGGTCAGATACTGAGTGACTGCTTTGTGAGAAATAGTCTTAAATTTATAACTGCATGCTGGAGATCTTACTGTTTTCTTAGACTTAATTATGCTAGGTAAATGATTACTACTCCACTGTGTACAGAGTACTTTGTGGAGTAGCATGACGATTCTGTACCATATATTCTCCCAATCATAAGATAAAATAAGGATATCTGTTTTTCTGAACATAGTTCTTTCCAGAGTTGAACTGGGTCCTTGAATCCAAGACTACAGCAGTGACAGAAGCAGTATGAGGTAAACGGAGATGACTGTGAGACTATGGGATATAGGAACCATGCTGAAGTTTATTTCACCTACAAATCACTAATTTCTGCATGTCCTGTTCTTTATCAGTTGTCTCCCAGCTGATCCTTAGAGGATCCTACTATTACAACTGTAAGACTCTACAGGGAATCTCAACAATTTCTTGTTCTTACAATTTCTTACATATACCTTTACTGAAGATTGGCTATTATATCTGATAACATATGTAATCCGAGAAAAGAGTTCTAATACAACTATGATTTTTAACATGTGAATTCTTGATGACAATAACATTTGCTCCAATTTTTTGATGCTTGTAATTTAAGCTGTCTGATAGGACCCCTATTCAAATGTCAAAGGCCGTGCAATCAAAAAGGCTTATTCATACTTTGCACACCTGTGCACACTTATGCAGACAGAATTTAGAAGTGTAAGATTATGTGGAAGGAGCATGTCTGCCTCTTTGAGGGCATCTGATCAAAGGAGCCAAAACCCAGAACATACAGAGACAAACACGGCCAACACATGATAAGGGAGGTCATCATAAGAACAAACCTGGTCAGTGGCATGAATTGATAAGAGTATGTGTCCTGGTTTTGGCTGGGATAGAGTTAATTTTCTTCCTAGTAGCTGGTATAGTGCTGTGTTTTGGATTTAGTATGAGAATAATGTTGATACCACACTGATGTTTTAGCTGTTGCTAAGTAATGTTTGCACTAGTCAAGGACTTTTCAGCTTCCCCTGCTCTGCCAGATGCACAAAAAGCTGGGAGGGGGCACAGCCAGGATAGTTGATCCAAACTGACCAAAGGGCTATTCCATACCATATGATGTCATGCTCAGTATATAAACTGAGGGGAGTTGGCTGGGAGGTAGCAATTGCTGCTTGGGGACGGGCTGGGCATTGGTCAGTGGGTGGTGAGCAATTGCATTGCGCATCACTTGTTTTGTACATTCTTTTATCAGTATTATAGTTATTATTTTTTTCTGTGTGGTGCTTAGTTGCTGACTGGGTTTAAAACACAATGGCATGTGGGGTGAGAAAATGTTTATTTTTTTGGCTGGGGGGATAAGGAAAGGGGGGAACACAAACACACAGAGACATAAAATCTGGCCAGTTAGCATTAACAAACAATAACCAGAAACAAACCTGGTCAGTCCCACTAATTGATGGGATATAAGGAAACTGCAGGCAAACCAGCACTTTGCAAACCGACAAGGATGCAAACCTGAGAGTCCAGGATGTTGGAGGGGGTCGGTGGGATTGTGCCAACTGATGAGGCAATGTGCAGGGGAAGGGGGAGCAGGGGGGAACAGAGAAGTGGGGGAGGCAGAAAGGGGTATAAAAGACCCTAGCTGTGTGTAAAACAGGGTCAGTCAGTAAGGTTGTTTGGCTGAGCCCTGCACCTGATCACTGCAGTCTGTCCTGTCTTCTTGTATCTTATTAAATCTTTTCTTAATTCTCTCTCTGTGTAATCTCACTCTCTATCCCATGTGTGTGTGCTGCAAGGACTCAGTACCAGCTGCTGGTGAGACCTGAGTGTGTGAGTGAAATAAGGTGTCAGTTACTGGAGTCAGACTGGGGGTGTGGACTCCCCTGACCTATGGTGTCAGCTACTGGAGCCAGTGGGGTCTCAGCATCAGCAACTGGAGTGAGTGGGGGTCTTTAACCTCCAGCCACTGTGGCAGGAATGGTGTGTGTCCCTAAAACCAGCTACTGGGGGGACCTGGGTGAGGGACGCGAGTAAGGGGCTTAGCACCGGCCACTGGAGCAGGACTGCAGGTCACAGCCCATGTGCTTGGTGCCAGCTGCTGGGGGGTGAGTGTCTGTATCTTCCCCAAACTGTGTGTGTGGAGGGTGTGTGCATTCACTAGCAAACTTTAAGCTGTACTTGCTGGCAAGTGGGGGGGAGGGGGGGCTCAGGTCTCAACAGGTGTATCAGGTGGGTGTGGGGTCTATGCTGGTATTCAGAGGAGACCCACAAATGTGGGGTGCCTGTAGGATGAGTGTGTGAGTGCTGCGTGTTCATAGCAAGCACTGAGCTGGACTAGCCAGAGAGTACGGGACCCGTGGGGTGGGTAAGAGGGGCTGGGATCTGGGCAGGGGTGCCAAGCAGACAGAGGGGCTGTGCTGGTACTCAAGGATCCACAAATGTGTGCATGCTTGTGAACCTGGAGAGTTCACTACTGGTTGAACCTGCAAACAGGAAAGTGGCAGCTATGTCCCTCAGCCTGGGCAGAGACTCCAGGTCCCTGAGCACTGGGCTGGGCTCCAGTGGCTGGGCAGGAGGGAGTCCTGGCATGAGCAAGTGGAGGAGACGACCACTCCTAACACCTTTTAAGAGGAAGTATTCCTTCATATGTGAAAACCTATAAACAATTTAGCCAAATTAATTGCTTCAATGATCTTAACATTGAGGTTTATAAAGGACCTTTTGTTTCATGAGACACCGTTTGTTTCAGAATATGTTTTCATTCTGAATGAAAATAAAATTTTAGAACTAAGAATCTTTCCAAAGATACTTCAGTAGAGAAAAATCACATCTGGCTCTACCTACAATCTGATCCTGAGTCATCTGTGTGGATCAGAGCATAGTTACTGGATGGCAGCCATGCTAAACAAATTTGGGTGATGCTACTTTGTTTTTAATAAAGTGGCGAAGATTCCCTAATCAGCCTTATAAAGTGACAACAAAGCTTGTGGCATGCATACATTTCTTTGATTCTTCTGTCCGTAAGTCCTTTGAGCCTAGGAATATGCAGCTTACCTCCAGCTGAGGCTATGTATTGCTAGTTATATGTGTGCAATAGCTAAAGTCTGGTTCACTGTTCTGTTTACATATTATGGAATTCTTTTTCTGAATTTATTTAAATTTTTTTGACACTTATTATTAGATTTTATGAAATATAATAGATTGCACACAGTACTCAGGGAATGCAGTTTATTTACAGATATTTTAAATCAGATAGGGCTTTACTGAGGGCAGCAAGCCCGTTTAAAGAATCCAAAATATGTGGATTGCATTGAAAAAAGAATCCATTTTCTCTATTTGAAATATGCAATTATAATTTCTCCACAACGGAAATAAGTTATCTGTCTTAGAGCTCATTTGTTTAAAATGCATGGTGTTTTTTGTGGACTTTCAGTATATTCTATATACTTACTCACAGAGAAGATAGTAAATGTCAAGCTGGTGAACTGGAAAATCAGGATAACTACCATACTTAGAGTGTAATATTACTGCCCAGTGGGATTTTTATTAGCCACTAGCTGTAACAAAAAGCACTGCAATGTGACTTATAGTATATATAATTTTAAGCATTCAATAGTATTCTATGACCATCAAGAAAAGGGTCATAATTTTTACATAGCTGCACATTGGTACTCAAAATTTCTTTCTATAAAAACAAATCAACAGACTGGAAATTAGTTTCCATGGATTGAAAATGGCTCATTCAGTCTGAAGAAATTGATTCAAAAAAGTCAGAGACATAAACATTCAAACGAGTTTAATCAAATGTTTAATCAATAATAAACAAAGCTGAATTTAAATCTGACATCAGGTGATTCAAATGAACATTGGTATAGGAGGTACAAAGGTATGAATGATCTGCCACTTGAGACACAAACTACAAATCATTCTGAGTCAAAGTCAGACAAGGACTTTTAGGCATTGCTTCTCTTGATGGCTGGGTAACTGTTACTTACTCCCTTCACTTATTGCATACTTACTGATATTAAAGCTTAATTCAGACTAAATTTTGATCTCCCTGAGTACTATTTTACCATAGTATTTATAAAAGAATACAGATTCACTGTTCCTAAGGGTGGCAAATAACCAATTTCATGAAAACAGAGCTCCACACTAAAGCATATTCAGCTATATAAATATCTTAGGTCTAAATTCCTACATCTCACTTGTACACTTGTAAAGCTCCCATTCTGCTGTTCTCTTTGTATTCTGCTGTTAAAATAAGCTTCAAATCATTGATAGATTCTTGGAATTAAAGCTTTTAAATACCAATTAACTTCTGACCATGTAGGGTTACACACTACACCATCATGTTCCATAATCTCATAAATTCTGAAATAAGCCTAGAGTAGAATATCAAGAGAATAGAGTGGTAAAAGTAGGATTAGCCTTTTCAGACTAGTGTCATATATTTCATGTAACTGTAATCTGGGTTCTTAAGTGGAAAATGTATTGCAAACCATGCCTTTAAGCAATCAAAGACAACTACAAAAAAATAAGACATAGAAAATTCTTATGCAAAAACATTGTCATTGTCATAGCATCAATTAATCTTTGAGATATCTTTCAATATAGGTACTTCCCCTCTCATTACCAGAAGCCTGTACCTGTACTCCACATGAATGTCTGCAATTGGGAGGAAAAAAAAGGAAAAAAAAAGGGGGGGGGGGAAAGAAACCTTTTTTTTTTTTTTTCTCCAGATGAAAATTACAAGAGTTCACTCTTTCTCCAGAAGAAAATCACAAGTCTACTCACCAAGGACCTAGGAACCGAGAGACAGTGAGTGCCAAGAGAGACAGTTGACTGCCAAGCAGGAATGCTTTCAGAACAGACAGACAAGATTTGTGCCCAGTTTCTTATTGGAAACTGATAGTGGGGAACGCCAGCAAACCAAAAGTACTATAAATAGGTCATGCAAAAGAGAGCTAGGTAGTCCATACAACAGTTGGTGTAAATGAGGTAACACCAAAGGCCCAGATATGCTGCTTGAGACCACCAGTCAGCTCAGCACAGTGATATAAAAGGACAGAGTCCAATTCACATGGCATGTAGATTAATAAAGGCATTGACCCAAGAGGGACTTCCAAGGGGGATGCAGTCATTGAGTCTTGGGCTGCAGGGTGAACCTGATGCTCTTGTCTTAGGTGGGAGCTGGGAGTGACAGTAGCTTCACCTGCAGGAGGTGTGCTCTGGTCAAGCTGCTAAGCCACAAAAGGAAGGAGATGAAGGAGAAGGTAAGCAGATTGCATAGCATCAGGGAAGATGTATGGGAAAGTGAAAGGATCTCTGCAGAGATCTGGCAGAGTCCAGAGCCTAAGCCCCCGTGAAGGAGGAACATTCGAAAGCTGTGCTTGAGCAGGAATAGGACAAAGATTCCCAGGTCCATGTGAGCTGGAAGTTTGGGACTCTTAGGGCTAGATGAAAGGGATAAAGCCCAGGTGGTGATGTCCTCAATCATACTGTTAAAAGGAAAGGAAACAGAAACACATGCATCCTGCACGTCAACTCCTGGCTGCACAGTTGTCATGTTCAGGGCTTTAGGTCCTATAACCATGATCCCACTTCAAGGAATAAGAGCTGCTAAAGAGAAACAGGGTTCACTTGATAAAGTGGGGCAATACAGTTGCCTCTTGCTAACACAATGAGAGCTTTAAGCAAGGTTCATCAGAGAAAGGAGATCAAAGCCTGAGGATAAGTAGGAGAATGTGGGTGGGGAAAGGCAATGTGGGAGATGCTCACATTCCCCTTGAAACAGTGTAGTGAGCAGACATCCATCTGGAGTGCCTTTGCTCCAATGTGTACAGTATGGGAAAGAAACAAGGAACTGGATGTCAATAAGAAATTACAGAGACTTGTAAATATATAGCAGGGTAGCATGAACAGCTGGAGTATTGTGATGTACGGATTCTAGGTCTTTAGAAAAGATAGGCAGAGAAGGTGATGAGGGGTGTAAGGAGTAGCTGAATGCAGATCCTGCACGAGCTGACTTCAGGTGCTGCTGTGCTAGTCCTGTAGCTGATAAATAAAGAATAACTGGCTCATTATAATGATAGTAAATGGCAGCTGTGACTACAGTGACCATGAGATGATAGAGCTTGATGATCCTAAGGGAAGAGATGAAGACAAGTAGCAAGGAATTTGGACTTCAGCAGAGCAGATTTATTCAGGGAACTGGCATGCAAAGTTTTGGTTTCCCAAATAATCTGATGGCATATAGTGAATTTTTATTTGCACTTTATTATAGACTGATGAGAAGAAATATGTTGTCAAGTAATTGGACTGGAGTGAGTTACTGAAGAACAGCACAAAGTGTCATTCTTTTTAAGTATGCCAACTCTTTTTAAGGATTACCTTAATTTTTTTTTTTTTTAAAATGTGACAAAAACTTTTAAGTTCTTAAAAGAAGAAGAGTTATGAAACCTAGTGATGGATAACATGTCTATAGAGATGAGAAAGAAACTGGAGATGATATCAAGACTGTAAGGACAGAAAGGATGGTAGGAAAAGTGACAATGCAAAAGTTTTAATAAGGAAGATCGCTAACTCCATGTTCAGCACATGAAACTAATGAAACTATGTCCAAGAGACATTAGAAACGTTTTCAAGATGAAAAATATCACAATCCTTCAGCTAGCAAGTTCTAGTAATGGCATAATTTAGCAATACCATTGTACTTTGAAAGCATATTAAAATTCATTTTATTCTGTTCAGAGATGTGTGCCATATTAAAACAGTTCTGATCATCCAGACTTCCACTTTGAAAATCCATTCCCATTTTCAGCCTTCCACTGTTTTCTGAAACTCCCTATGCTTTCATAAAGTTATAAAAAGTAGATTAGGTAGTTTAGATAATTCCTAGTATTTGCTTTTTACATACTTAAATATTTTTAGTCAATTATTGGGGGAATGGATATATAAACTCAGCATTTTTCACAGTCTTTTCAAAGCTTTTCAGATTACTGAAGGTTAAAGCAACACAAAACATCAGGTTGATGCATCTAAACTGAAAATAAATTCAAAATTCAGTTCAGAAACATTTTAAAGCTGTTATTTCAGTTAAAAATTCTTGGTGATTGCTGGGTAGACTTTTTTTCCTATTTGGCGGTCTCGATGAACATGCTGCCTGGATGTCTGAAACAAGTTGTTTTGGCTTATACTCACAGTTTTATATTTTATTGAACTCCAGTTTAGTAATCTTCATTTACAAGCGTGAATTCAAAGAATCAGGGGAGACTGGTAAAAGGCCTAATTTTGCAAGACAAATCAAGTGTTAAACTAGAGACTCCACCTCACCTTCAAAGGTATGTAAGCATCTATCTGCCAGTTTATATATCATTGCCATCCTTTAAAAGAAATCATTAGCTATTTCCTTATCTAAAGTACTTTAAGTTCCCATACTCCATAAGCCTACATAGTTAATTAATCTTCCTCTATGAATTGGAGCATAAGTTCAAGTAGAAGCCTTATTAACAGAACATGGCTAAGACAATGTAGGGAGCAATGGTGTGTGAAAAATGCCTAATGTTTAGGAAATTGAGGTTTAGTTACATTTAAAATCTTTAGCCTAAAGTCTCAGGATGGATGCTCAGGTTGCCTTCTAGTTTAGCTGGTTTTAAATCTATGTTCTACAGGACAAGCAGAGTGATTCACTGTACTGGGACTCCCTGTATGGTCAATTGAAAGGTCTAATTGCCTTTGAAGAACAATTTAGAGCACCAAAAAGAAACATCTAACTCTCTAGTCACTGAGTTATTGACTATAACAGGCATAAGCACATCTGTAGGCAATGTAATGTTCTTTAACAATAGATCAGGAGCTGCATAGAATCAGCCATTAGAAATATAAGCTATATGGATATGTTAAAGATCACTCATCTCAGAGCTAAGTAATCTTCACATGTCTTCACCGGGGATTCAGAATGCAACGTATTTTCCTGTGATTGGGTTCCTTACAAAGTAGAATGAAGAAGTTACTTTATAAGCCTTTTCCATAGTAGCAATTCAACAGAATTCTTTAAACACTTCTTAGTCAAGTACTGACAGAAGAATGATTTCTGGGGAAGCTGTCTCTTTAGCCTACTGATGAGACTATTTCTTTAGCAGACTGCTGCCTGTCCTCTGGAGATCTTCTAATCCAACCTCCCTGCTCAAAGCAGGGGCACCTAGAGCTGATTGCCCAGGACTGTGTCCAGTCAGATTCTGAATATCTCCATAGCTGAACACTCTTGTCAACCTATTCCAGGGCTTGACTACACTCATGGTCTCCTGCCGTTCTTATGCTTATCTGTTTTCTTTACTCTTCCCCATTAGATACTTATATACATCAATAAAATCTCCCCTCACCCTTCTCTTTTCCAGGTTAAACTATCCCAGTTCTCTCAGTGTCTCCTTGTATGACAGATGCTCCAATCCCTTAATCATATCTGTGGCCCTTTGGTGTGCCTGCTCCAGTATGTCCATGCCTTTTTTGTACTGGGCAGCCCAGACCTGAATCCAGCACTCCAGATGTGTCTCACCAATGCCAAGCAGTGGGGAAGGATCACCTCCCTTGACCTATTGGCAATGCTTTTCCTAACTCAAAAAAGGATGATATTGGCCATCTTTGGTGAAAGGACACATTGCCCACCAGGACTTTCTGTGAATAGCTGCTTTCCAGCTGGTCAGCCTCTGGCCTGTAGTGGTGCATGGGGTTATTACCCTGTCAGGGTTAGGACTTCGTGGTTCCCTTTGCCAAACTTTCATGAGAGTCCCATCTGCCCATTTCCCAAGCCTGTCAAGGTCCTTCTGAATGGCAACAAAAATATTTGGTGTATCAACCCCTTCTCCCAGTTTTGTATCATCTGCAAACTTGCTGAGCATACACTCTGTCCCGTCATCTAGGTCCTTAATGAAAATATAAAAGATATTGTCCCCAGTATGGACCTTGAGGTAGATCACTAGTGACTGGACTCCAGATGGACTTCATGTTGTTGATCACAACCCTTTGAGACCAGCAGTTTAGCCAGTTTTCAGTCCACCTCACAGCCCACTTACCTAGCAGGTAGTTCTTCAGTTTGTCTATGAAGAAGTTATGGGTGATAGTTTCAAAAGTCTTGCTTGATTTGAGAGAAACAACACTCACTACTCTCCCCTCATGCACTGAGTAGTCATTTTATGGTAAAAGGCTATCAGGTTGGTCAGGTATGATTTACCCTTTGTAAATACATGTTGACTAATTCCAATCACCTTCTTAGCCTTCATTTCCTTCAAAATGTTTTTTAGGATTATTTTCTTCATCCTCTCAAGGGTTAAGTTCCCTGGATCATTCTTTTTACCAGTCTTGAAGATAGGAGAGACATTTGTTTCCTTCCAGTACTCAGGAACCTCCCCCAGTCACCATGACTGTTCAGAGATTATTAGTGTGGCCTTGCAGTGTGGAGGCCAGCTCCCTCAGCACCCATGGATGTATATGTGGATGGTCTTGTTTTTGTCCAGTTTGTTCAAAGATTCCTCAACTTTCTCTTCCAAGGGTAAGTCTTACTTGTTCTGGACTCTGCTGCTGGTCTCAGAGACCTGGGATTTCTGTAGTCAATAGATTTTCCTATAGTAAAGAATTAGATGAAGAAAGCAATGAGTATGTTAGCCTCTTCTATGTCCTCTTACCAAGTCCCCTGCCCACTCAGCATCCAGCCCATAAACAACGTCTGAAGCAAAATGTACAACCCATAATTATCTCTATGCACCAGTAACTTGGTTCTTTCTGTGGGCTACAGAGGTAGAAATCTTTCTCACAGTCTTGACTTACATCCTTTGCTTCAACAGGAAGGATGGAAAAATAAATACCTCCAAATATGTTATATAATTTGGCTAGGATACCCTTTCACAAGTGAAATCATGAATTTAAATGTCCATGTAAGGAAGAGAAATTGTAACAGTTCTGTTTCAAATGGGAGTACTTAAACTCTTCAGCAACTATATATGTGTCTGACAGTTTCATGCACCAAATTTAATACTATCATTTATTTAAGGCATGGTTTAAGCATATCTAATGGATTAGTTTTTCCAGGAATTAAAGCAGAATTTTGTCTCTTCTGGACTATCTTTGAATCAAAGTTGCTCTTAGTCATCCACTGACTTAAAAAGGAATGTTTATGAGCATGTCTAGGAAACTGTGATTAGGTGCCTAGAGAACTTTGCCTAGCAAAGTGAATTTCAGGTTGCTTTGCTTAGCAAACTGAAAAATATTATATACATCAAAGATCAGGAAGCCACGGATAATAGAAAACCTAAGACAACGCCTTTTGCCTAAATTGGAGTAAGATAAAAAGTAAGTGGGCTGAATTCTTCCCATGATGTTTATCTCTTTCTAGTTCAATTCATCAATTCATAATAAGTTATTTATACTAAATGGAAGAAATGTATCTTCTCTTAGGACACCTGGAGGAATGTAACCTCTGGATGATCAGTAGGGTGTGGTCTATGATAGTCTCTTTCAATACAAATTGAGTTTCTATTCTGAATTAAGCAGAGAAGGGCTTTGAAATCATCCCACTGAAATAATTAGGTCTAAGTAATTAATTGCCTTTCCTTCTTTTCTCTTGTCTTGTCTCTGTTTCTCCTCTTTCCTCTCCTGCTTCTCTCTTCTCTTTTCTCCTCCGTTTTACACAGAGATTTCTAAACAACTTTTGCAGCACATCACAAGTCACAAATGGGCTTTACATAATCAATTGGAGGCATTGTTATTCAAAGCTATTACAAGCTCTAAAGCAACCTAATGAAGAGCTGTCAGGCAAGGAACTGAGAAAAGGCTGACCTTGTAGCACAGAAATCAGCACTTGAGAAGCAACACAAGTCCTTGGATTCCCCACTGGTGACACCTCTAATTGGATCAAATCTCACATCTTTGCTTATTTCCAGTAAATGTTATGTTAGTGTATCCTGTACTTGGTGCCAATCAAGTCACACATTGGGTCCCTAGTAACATAATTTGTCACTATTTGAAATTTTAAATGTCATGGTGAGCTAGGCTGGCTGTTCACTCTCTGTATGGTGATTTCCTTGCCCCACACCTCTGAGAGTCAATTTTTGAGCTGACCAGTATTCCCTCAAGCACCTGGCAGTGAGCCGCCCTTGGTGTGTAACAAATGCTGTTTAAATACATTAGAAAGCAAAATAATCTATATTATTTTTGTGAAAAGTATCCTTTATTTATATAAAGATTTAACATATGGATTTCAACATAAATGATATCTAAATGTGCAAGGAGCAAAATGTCCTACATGCATTTCTAATATATTCAGTGCTTCTGAAATTTATCATAGATTTCTTTGCCAGCTGTGCAAGTGATATGATGCTTTGTGTGTTATCTGATAACAATGGGAAACTAGTGTAGAAAATGAAACTATGTAGATTCAAAATCAGTCTAAATAAATAATGTTGCTCACAGAGAATAAATTAGCTGATAAACTATCATGTCTCGAGAAAGAAAAAAACACAAATGCAAGAAACACGGAACAACACTGATATCAGCTTGAAAGGAAGATGACAGAAAAATCCCTTTTTCAGTCTCATGTCAAATTAGTTACTAATTGTGTTTCCTTGCAGAGCAGGATGGGCAGCTAATGCTTTAATGATTTAAGCGACTGCAGACGTGAACAGCAGGATGTAAATGAATAAAAAACCACAGGAACATGTAGTATGTGTCCCTCTTTTTCTAGAATATAGGGGACACTTCTCTAAGTAACTGCTGAATCACAGTGACTTTCTTGACCTGTTTGGGTGCAGAAAGAGAGACCTGGGAACTGGTGTTAAGCTTTATATTGGTACAGAATACTGAGCAGTAGAAACTATACCTAAAATTCTAGACAAACATGACTAAAAAATATTACTCCTGAAATAATAAAATTTGGCATTTATTTAAAAATAATATTGTCTTGTGATTATAGGAATAGGTCAGTTGCATAAATATAGACATCTAGTGCCACTTGCAATATCCTGAGATCTCAAAACATTCAGGGAACATTGACAAGGGTCTCACAGGAATTTAAGACTACCTCTACCCTTCTGGTTTGCAACCAGTCAGTGGCAAGATCTAGAAGAGGTCAAGTTTTACCAACCATCTGTTCTTGGTCAGCTAAAATGAACCCCAAGGATAAGAACTAACTGTAGATGTCTTCCATATAGTTACATCTATCTGAGTTTGTCATGTAGGCTTCCTTACAGATAATGAATAGAAGTAATGATTCCTGTGATACAATTAATCTAACCTATTTCCTATGTATAGAAATGTCTCTGAGTTGATACATTGAGACTTAAAGGCGGAATTCAACTACAGATTATAGAAATCAAATTTAGGCACCAAAATATGAGGATTTACCTGTGAGCTAAACTCCCATTATATCCCTGGGATAATCTAATAGGGCTTTTTAACACTAAGTTTGCTATTAAGCTTCATATTACAGACATCTAATTTTAGTTGTCTACATGTTTGCTAAGTGATTAAGCTTTCCTCATAGGCAATGAGAACATAGTCAGTGTACTCAGTGGATCTTGTCTTAGTTGTCCATAAAGTTGTGCAGTGCTATTTGAGATGCCCTGCAGCATCCTCCAGGCATCCAGTTGCTAATTTTGAAGGATGAAGGTACTTTGTAGATCCTATGTCACATCTTCCAGCCCCATGAAAACACTCTGGATATCTTACAAAGTCTCAAATGGTACTCAAGCCTATTTTCAGCCCACTAAATTGAGCCCTATTGACTGTATTGACTGTGCCTCCATCGAATATGATAACTCTTCAGTACATACTTGCTTAAATGCCTAATTCTGTCTAGATGTCTAGAATCTGGGGCTCAATCCCAGTCCGAGTGATAAAAGTTCATTTTTGCTTATCTAAGCACATTCATATATAACTTATCAACATATTATTAGGTGATTTATTACTACCACGCTCACAAAATGCATGCATCCACTTTTTCTGTCAAAAAGTAAACCTCTAATATTGTCCTTTGTTTACTCCTACTGCATAAATGACAAATTGGTTAAGCATCTCAGCTTTGTCATAGCTTTCTGCTTATATTTTGTAATTGCTAAATTCTTAGATAACAACTGAAACCAGAAAAGACAGAGCTAAACTTATATTTCTTGATCTGTAAAATGTGTCAGCTGCCAAGAATATATCTTTTCTCCATTATATACCACCTTTCACACTAATTTTTATTTTATAATAAAGAACATCAAAAATTCTCTCTTAAACTATTCGTTGCATCAAACCTCATAATCTATATCTCCACCAAGTTTCGTGTAGGTAGACATTTTTAAAGATAGGTTGTCAATGGAAACTAAGAAAGGAAGGATTTCTTTCAGGCATAATTCAGGCATAACCCATTTTTAAAATGTTCCTAATGTGCTACAAATTTAGAGAAATTTCAAACGAAAAGCTATGTCTTAAAAACTATTTTAGATGCCATTAACAACTTCTTAAAATTTTGTGAAATTTTGCATCAGTAGGTCACTTAATTAACCCCACTGAAAACACAATTTTGTAACACAGTTGAAATTTTTGAGTTACCAACAAACATGTCCACAAGAATGAGGGTCTTGTCTTGGTTTTTTGGGTTTTTTTTAAATATATTCTGTAAGATGAAACACAAAATAAGTCAGTCCTTACTTTTATTACCAAGACTATATCATTTTTCTTCTCACCATCTCATGACAGCGGACATGAAAATATTCCATTTCACAGTTCAGATAAAAACAGCCTTTCTATGTATGTGCCTAAATTCTGTATTTTATTTGCAAAAGTTTTCCTCTCTTGCACATTTCTCTTAAAATCTCTTATTGGCATTTACTGACATAGTAAAGCACCTTTGCACATAGTCTTGCTAAGATAGACAACAAGTTCCATTTCACTCTACTTGTTTTGCAGTTGTTTTTATTAATTGTACTAAATAAATTGAAACTTTACACTTTGGTGACAACTCAAGAGACCTTTTACAAAAGTGATTGCGGAAAATTTTTGTAAGTGACAGACTTAAGTGAACAGAGGAGTCTTTTAAAATGCCTGTAAGAAGAGAGAGGGCAACGCTGCCATTTCTGTTCTGTGGAGCTTCAATGCTTCACACTCTAACGTCTAAGTAAAATGTCTTTAGATAACACCTGGGTGAGCTGCTTGCTAACAGGTTATATAACAATTAATTGGGAGGCATAAAATGAAAGGTTTTAAGATAAAAAAGAGTTTCTTGAGCTACAGTTCCAAGACATTTATAACTGTATCAAACATTTCACTATTTATTTGATAGCACTTATGAATGCAGTTCAGATGTTATTGCTTCACAATAAAAGATTGAGCAAACTATATCAATTTGAAATCAATAGGAGTATTAACAGTTTAAAACTGGATATGCTTTCTCTCAATAAAATAAAAAAGAGGAGAAGAAATCACACTAGAATAATATAATATATACTATCAGGAAGATAAATAAAAACGGTTTCTAAATAACAATGATGAATATTTTCACTGTACTGTGACAGTATATGGCAGGAGGCCCAAAGAAGGTTATATGTGCATCATCTTTGTGTACAAATGTAAAAAAAAAGGTATACCTAAGCAACCTTTCAAGATGATGCTTTCAGTGTCTTTTATATATTTGATTTGGTAACTGGTAAGTGAAAAATGAGTAAGCAGTCATGTGAACAAAGTAGAATCCAGAGCTGTTCTCTATTTGGGGAGATGTCTGAGTAATAAACGTCCTGTTCTTTGACTGCAGCCCTAGGAATCTTGCATCCTTCTTGCAACAGTACCAAAGCTTCCAAAATGGGGATGGAGACACTTTCTACTCTGTTTCTCACTGGCATGGGATTGATAGAGTCAGCATAATCACAGTGATGTGGAACAAGGCACCAGCTGGAGAAACCGCTCTGGCACATAAAAAGACATGACTGGTCTGAGTCAGGAGGGAAAGAGGATACAGCTACGCGTGTCTCAGGCTGCAGGGAGTGCCTGCTACTTCTCTCTGAGGCTGAGTTGGAGGCATCAGTGGCCTCGCAAGAAGGAGGCACTCTGGCTGAAGCACCAGGGGAAGGAGCTGCAGGAGATGGTAAGCAAGTGTCATGGTATCTACTCAAAGAATGAACAGGAAATGGACAGATTCTTCAAAGAGACCCTGCGGAGACAAGGTGCAGGCTGCCTAGGGACAGCTAGAGGCTGTCAAATAAGGAGACCTGATACAGTTTACTATTATCTGAGTGGTTAATTTTACTTCCAAAACCAAAAACTGAAAAATCTGATTTAGACTGACTGCAAATACAATTGATGTTCATTTTTTTTAAACTTTGTTTTTTGTCACTAAGTGAAATTTTATTTCAAAAGAAATTTAATAATTTCCAAGTATAATCAGAACCTGGGGGAAAAAAAGAAAATCAATAAGAAGATCAAAAACTATGTAAAGAAATTACAAACTGAAATTTGAAATTTAGCATCTTTTACTGTTTAAGTGCTGGTATAAAACTTTCTCCAAAGTACTGCAAAGTCCCCTAGTTGTTTCTCAGACCAGGACATCAAAGTTGACTTCTTTTACTTCGATAACAAATAAAGAGGTAAATACAGAAATTAATAATAGGTTAGTTATTCAGTTTGTAGATCCACCTAATCCCTTTGAGCTGAATGAAATTACTATATTGCCTGTCGAGAATCTGATCCTACAAACTCCAGTTACAAAATGTACAATAAATATTACAGTATTCAGCCATGTAACAGGCAGATACATCAGTCATTACAGTCTTCATCTGGGGTTGATGAAACATGAGTTCAATTCTTGTTCAAATATAATAATCCTTGTTGTATTTAGGTGAGTTTCCACAAATGATTTGTGCCTATCCAGTGGAATTAACGCCAGGATAAACAAAGAGAGATCGCACAGTCACAACTTAGCAGCAATTTAAGAAGCTAGTTTTCTTCCTCTGTTAGATACTGCTTCTCAGCTGAGAAACAGTACATCTGTGACCCAGTAGAAAGGCCTATCATACTCAAACATATATTATAAGCTCTCATATTTGATATGTTAACATTCAGTGACTGAGTTTGGTCAACTACATATATATCCATCTAGGCATACCTGTAAGATTTCTGGACCTCAGTTCTGAGCTCTGAATTGAAGTCAACAGTAATTTCCTGCTTGACAGGATTTTTCTAAGGATAATTACATTAAAGATGCAGGGGTATTCAAATCACATGGTATATGAGATCATAAAGATATTTTAATGTCATTATAAGAATAACCAGGTCGTTTATACCTGGCTTAGTAATAGCTTATACCTATTTTTCACTCAATTGTATTGATTCAAACCAGTCTATGTTTAAAAAATTACACTTTTTAAAGTCTTCTGAAAGCATCTGAACCTAGCTATGAACCTTATGACACTGGTTAATTTTGGAAATTATTAATTAATTTTAAATGTATATTTTTAAAAACTGCTTAAATTATTAGAATGGTTCTGAAATAAAAAAGTAATTATTTTTTTTCTCATTAAAGCTTATTATTGCAAGTTGTTCCCATAGCAATCTACTTCTTGTGTTCTTACTCTGCTTTCCAGTTGATAATTCAAAATTCTATTTAACTTCTAAAAAACTTGCTTGTGTGAAGAATTTGTTAAAAGTCAAGGGAAGTATTTCTTTGTTCAGGCTCAAGAATTTTAAACAGTGAACTGTATGAAAATGGCAGCTTGGAAAAATACACTCTAAAAATAAGAATTAGTTTAAATTTTATTACCTGGCTCTTAGGTTGTAAATAATGAAGAGTTATGAGTACAGGTTTGCTTTGCTTGCATCACTAAGGAACTTAAGGAAGACTGTGGCAACTGTTCTCCTGCCGTCTTATCAAAGCATGTTACAGTCTGCAAGAAGAGAGAGAAAGTGTTAAGGTTAGACATATTTTCAACTGAAACTTACCTACTACACTTTATCTACTAACAGCTATTTGCACTTTATTAATAACATTTTTCAGTTCTTTTCCCCTAAAATAAGCATATCAGAAATGTATTTAAAATATTTAATGAAGAATACAGTTGCAACTGGTATGCTTCCTTGATTTTGGAGCTGGGCCCAAGGCAGAACTGAAAAAAAAATACAACTACTCCAGCTGAGATTTTTTTATAATAGCTTTATCTGTGGGCTGTAACTCCCAGCGTGTGAGTCAAGTTAAAGTAGAAGGGACTGAAAATTAATCTCCTGCTTGCTCATTGGTTCCTTTCTTCCAGCTTTATTTTCAGGCCAGCAACCTTCAATGGGTGGCAAGAAATTCTTCATAATACGTCTGAGATTCCAGAAAAAGTATATTTTTTTAATCACTTCTGAGTCCTTACTAATATTTGTTCTCTTTGTAGTGTCCTCTCCATCTTTTCTTGCTACCTGTGTCTTTTGCATTTTACCTATCCTACCCTACACTTGAAAATCTTCTCCCCTAAGTAATCAGAGCCAGCAAAATCTCCTTGTACCCCTAAACAGCTCCACACAATCGAGTATACAAGAGCCAGGACAAGCCATAAAGGCTCATTTCCTCTCTGTTATGCAATCATACAGTTTCAACAAGAAAAATAACTATGCAGTCCCTTATAATCACTTTACCACCTTCTACTTCTTGCTTACTTGGTTGGCTTGCTCTTTTCTAACAGCTTTCTTTATACTTTTGCCTTTTGTGGATTTTTACTAGTTATTACAAGAAACATTTTTAAGGAATAACTCTTTTCAAGAGTTTTTAAGTGAAAATATGATAATTTTCCCCTGATTTTCACTGTGGATATATAAAGAAAATCTGTGGAACACAGAATTTAATCACTGTTTTGTAATTAAGTAGACATATTCTCTGAATTCGGCATGGAACAGTTTGTCTATCAGGAAGGAGACAATGATACCATTTATCATTGGTATATCACCCAGTTATATACTGTGAATCTGCAGTTGCCACGGATGACCATGTAAATAGAAGTATCTTGTTGACTCCTAGGTAAACATGTTTAACTCTGCTGTGCACATCAGAATGAGCAAGTAGTTGAGGATGTCAAATTACCACCAAATTACAGATTAAAAAGTGTGTGATAACAACTTTCTGGAGTAGTTTACTAAAGCAGGACCAAGATCCTCAAACTTCTGAACTAATATGATTATATAGATACTAGTACACAGTTCAACACAAACAAACAAAAAAAGCCTTTAATTTTATGTTAGCATTACAATAAATAACTTTCCTACATGGTTCACACATAGCTTTATCCATGTCTCTGGAAAGTAAAAAAAAAAATAAAAAAGAGGGAAAAAAAATCCCCAAGATAACTTGTTACAATTCATGAAAATGTGTATGTATAGTTATAAAAAGTTCACTTACTTAAAAATAGCTTGAGAAGGGGAATTAAGTTAATATAAAACTTTATTTCAGCTAGAGTTAAAAAATAAGATACACTGAACACATAATAAAAATTATTGTAGCATAATTTAAATATTTCAATTACTATCAGCGCATCAAGGAGCAATAATGCACAGAAATCAGCAGGAAAATCTTAAGCTACCAATGTATCACTTGCAACTGATAATCTTGGTATGCACCTGGTGAAGCTACAGGTTTGATAGCAGGTTTTTTGTGGGAGAAAATGTAAAATTCAAACAAGCAAGGTAATAAAAGGAAGGCTTGAACACAACTTGCCTGAGTCTCATGGCTTAACATTATCTTTTTTCAATTTAATATACAACACACAATCTGTTGTTATTTAATCTAAGTTAAGCCATCACCTATCAAAGAAAATGGGAAAAGGATTGTTTTTATTTATTTATTCCAGATTTACTGTAACAGTAAAACACATCTATTTTGTGTGAACTGATATTTCTTCAGTTCCTAATTGAAAATAGACTGAAATTTTTAGGTAAACTGTCTCTTACACAATACAGACAACCCTCCAAAGCACAACACAACCTAAGTTTGAACGGAGAGCAAATGCAGATGTCTTCCAGTCCATGCAAAATGTGAAGAACTTCATACCCATCTCAGCTCAACTGGCAGCAAAGCATAGCAGTCCTTCCCCATGTTTCCCTGAGTTTCTCAGCCTCAAACCCATTGCACTTTCTGCATATTTCTAATTTCAAAATACATAATGTTGTTAAAACAATACAAAGACTACATTTTTCATTCTTTGAATATATCAGCTACTAATACATAAAAGTATGTTTTATTACCAATTGACAATAATAGCAGTAATTATTTTAAGGTTTTGTATTCACTCTAAAATTTGCTGCATAATGTTTGAAATTAGAAGACCATTTATCCTGAAAAATACAATTTCCTTCCCCCTTCTAGAATATTGTATGCTATGCCATTTAGCCTTATGATAAAGAATGGCTTCTGTTAAAGTCACTGCATCAAATACTTGCCATATATAAATCAGCACACTCATTTATTTCAGCTTCTTCTGAGGGTCTATTTGACTTTTGCTTCCAGGGAAGGAATCCTTTCCATGGAATAATTTTCAAAACTAATGTTTACATTCTGTAAAATACATATGTGAAATACAGGAGAAATATTTTGTCTTTGCTCCATTGCAAATATAGTCAACTGAAAAATTAGTACCACTCTTTCATAATTATATACTCTCCTGTACCACACTATTTTTCTCCATGGCTGCATGATTTTGCAGTGTAAGCAGAAAACTTTATTGTTTGTACAGTATACTTCTACAAAGCCAACAGTCATAAGCTTTGCTCTTTTCCACTACAAGAAAATAGCAGCACTGATTAAATGGTACATTTTGAAAGTGGAAGATTAATCCAGCAGAAATCTGCTTTAATAAAAAAAGGTTCAGTCTTCACATAACAGCTGCAGGTGTAACCCCTGAAGTATGAAATTTAGATAGAAACTCAAAATGTAGAAATGTGCTGGAATATGCACAAATCACTATTAAATAAATAACATTTATGAATTATATATAATTAAGTTCAGCTATTAAAATATTTCTGCTTGTTTCTATGAGAAGCAGTCTAATATGAAACTATAGCAGGCACAGGAAAAAAACCTCCACAAACGTGTTATACAGGATATTTTTTGTCAACTAAACTATATTAGATCTGAAAGTCTAAATCCTAGGATCCTTATCTTTTGTTCATTAAGCTTCTTAAACAAAATATATTGATTTAAAGGACTGTTTTGTCTGAGGAAGAGATCTGAGTAATGTAAGAATAGCTAATATAAAACTGAAAATTATTTTAATCTTTACATTGGCATTAACAATTGTAGGTGTTAGTTTAAAACAAAATAAAAATATAATTGAAGGTCTTAAAATACAATTGAAGGTCTTAAAATACAACTAGCCTTCCACTTTCCCCTGTGTTTCAGAAAAAGTTCCTATTCAATAAGATGCTTTCCTTGTAGAACATGTATAGTTCCAGAGCTTACCAGTGGGATGTCAATTAACTGTTTTCCTCAATTTTAGTTATTTCTTTTGTGGTACCTATTTTGTGAGTGCAACTCTTGACACATTCTGGAACAAGTTTTTTGATTTAACTGAGATTTTATTACACTCCGTATAAAAAACATTGAAGAATCTGCAGGTATTTCTACTATTAGTTCTTATTTCCATTGGTCTTGAACAGCTGGAATAAAGATGCCTCTGTTGGAAACGTGGCACAGAACATTCCAACCACAGAAATAATTATTTAGTTCCTGCCTCTGAAAAATTGTTAGTTTGGCAATCCATCTAATTGGAAAATTGAATTCTTCTACCTTCTTACCTGAAAGAAAGTTATTATAGCCAAATCTTTGGCCAGCATAGGTCACCATAGCTCTGTTACCCTTACGTTCATTTCTGTTGCTGAAGAATTTAGCTCTTTTTGTTCAAACTGAAGTAGACATACATTTTAGGAACAAATTCTTGTTTTAACAACTACTTTTTCTCACAGTTTCTACACATGGAAATACCAACTCCTTGGTTTTGCTACATATTTCACATTTCAATTTTATTTTTTTTCCTCTCATATATACTCTGCTTGATATAACAATAATGTAATATATGGAATGGTGGCTTGATCTCTTTACAACCCCTTTGTGATGATGGGACAGTTTACTCATCTGCTTGGTCACTTATAAATTATGAAATCTTCAAGATTGGTGTAATTTATGAGCAGCTTCAGGGCTCACTGTAACAGACAATAAGAAAGATGCAGCAAGACACTAACTTTGGACCTAGTACTGGTGAAACGTGAATAGAAAAGTGCCAAATACTTTCATAACTGTACAGGCTTTTCATTGTACAGGTAAGATCACACAGTAAGACTCTTACTGCAGATTTAGAATTCTATATGAGCTTCTGTAAGGGAAAAGATAGTAATAGAAAATGGCAAACCATAAGGAGTGTCACAGGTAACAGAGAACTGTCACCTACTATTTTCAGCAGTTTTGCCAGGCCCAGCATAGATCTGGGCTATAGAAATGTATAGAAATGAGCTACAATTAAAAAATGAATCTATGAATCTTTTTAGAGTACATTGTTAAATATCAAAATGAGTTGGAAGTGGTGACACTACTTAAAAGGCAACCATTTTCCTTCTCCTATTGGGCTGGATGTAAAACCTCTACTGGAAGTCACATAAGGACAACACAGGAGCATGATTTTGTGCTGTAGCATAGTGGAAAAAAAAAGCTATTAACATTGAAGTAGAAGTCCTACTTCCAAAGTTTTCATTATTTTAGTGGGCCATTATAGCAATTATGACTCATGCTACAGCCCTCATACGGAAAAAGCAGTCTTAATTTTTAATTACATTTTTATCTAGGAAAGGGCTACAAGGTAAAGACAAACTTTTTCAATATTTATTCATCATTATATTAACTATAAATTATTCTGCATATCTTTGACACCATATGGAAGAAGAGAACGTATGTAAGCTTCATCCTTAGCCCAATCTTCCTTCCTGATTTATTCAGTCAAATCACAAATAACTATTTTGATTCCATGACTCATCACTATGAAAAGCAATTATAATATCACAAACAAGAAATGTTGCTACTGCTGTATGAATCAGTGGTACAGGTTTGCAAGTCATCACATATGTATTTATTTTTATTTCTACAGTGTACATTAGCAGTGTTACCAATACTGTGAGGTAGTAGAATAAGGACATAGAAAAAATGGGAAATAGGGTAGGACTACTTGAAGTAAAACGTGTCTGCATCAAGCACTGCTGGCCAAACTAGTTTCAGAACATGAAGTACTATACCTATAACATCTCTGTCAGTAAGATACTCCACCACTTTGTCAAGAGCAAGGCTTAGTAGCTGTGCTATCATCATGATAGCATATCTATTCTATTTTAAGGACCCAGGCTCTAATTTTTGTGTTGTGCTGTATTCTGTGGACAAATCAGCCTGTCTGGAGCTCGTACAGGACTCTTAGTACAGTGTTCTGTTTCATGCTATAGTCTAAGAGGAAAAGAGAAGATACAGATTTTTACACCAATTTACATCCTAAAAATGCACAGGATTTAAAATTATTTTTGAATGGTCTGATCACATAATTCCCCTTAGAGATTCTTAAAATCTTCACATAGCTATATAGACATACGTTACCTATCTACACATCTGTGTATCTATCTATCTTAAATGTGGTGCCAAGTAACAAAAAAGCTTGACTAGATCTAAGTAGTTCAACTGAGACTAACAGCATCAGCCTTTAATTTTAATTAATTTTACAAATAATTTGCTGATCTGGAAAGTCAGCACTTACTCTGCAGTTTAGATTTAGGATTAGGATATGTGTGGACTTATTTGTTGGCATTTATTACTATTATTAATTAAATATTTTTATTTAAGAAGCATTGAGTGCAATGATTACAGGTATGCTTTTCAAAGTATTATTTAAAATAAATCACTAGTAATTACTGATGTATTCAGGTCCTGCCCAGTGACTCAGGTCACAAATTCATGCTGAATTCTGCTTAAACATATAATGTGAAAAAGAAGCAGCAAAGTTCAAATACTAGCTGTTTCTTAACTATAAACAATGTTAAAACTGAGAAATCCATGGTTAAATTTGGTTCTAAATTCACCTTTGGCTCTGATCATTTCTGTTAAGATAACAGGATTTCAAATTATGGCACAGCTAATCAGCATAGCTTCAATGGTATTTTAGTGAAATATTAAGTGCAGAAGAAAGTTACATGTAGCAGCTGATGTTTGGAGAATAAATTATTACCCATATGCTAGTAGCTGGTCTCAATGACACTGGTAGCTGTTACATTGTACTGTGTGGTAAATTTGATAAACATTAAATACATTTGTAGTGGGTTGACCTTGGCTGGATGCCAGGTGCCCACCAAGCCACTCTATTACTCCCCCTCCTCAACTGGACATGGGAGAGACAATATAACAAAAGGCTTGTGGGTCGAGATAAGGACAGGGAGATCACTCAGCGGTTACCATCATGGGCAAAACAGGAGCCACTTGGGGAAATGAACTTATTTTATTGTCAATCAAATCAGAGTAGTGTAATGAGAAATAAAACCAAATCTTAAAACACCTTCCCCCCAGCCCTCCCTTCCTCCTGGGCTCAACTTCACTCCTGATTTTCTTTACCTCTTCCCCCTGCTGAATGGCACAGGGGGACGGGAAATGAGGGCTGTGGTCAGTTCATCACACGTTGTCTCTGTTGCTCCTTCCTCCTCACTCTCTTCCCCTGCTCCAGCATGGGGTCCCAACCATGGGAGACAGTCCTCCACAAACTGCTCCAATGTGGGTCTTTCCCACGGGCTGCAGTTCTTCATGAACTGCTCCAGTGTGGGTCCTTTCCACGGGGTGCAATCCTTCAGAAATGGGCTGCTGCAGCATGGGGCCCTCACAGGGTCACAAGTCCTGCCAGCAAACCTGCTCCAGTGTGGGCTCCTTTCTCCATGGGGTCACATGTCCTGTCAGGAGCCTGCTCCAGCACAGGCTTCCCATGGGGTCACAGCCTCCTTCAGGAATACCCACCTGCTCCAGCATGGGGTCCTCCATGGGTTGCAGGTGGATATCTGCTCCACCATGGACCTCCATGGGCTGCAGGGGGACAGCCTGCCTCACCATGGTCTTCACCACAGGCTGCAAGGGGATCTCTGCTTGGCACCTGGAGCACCTCCTGCCCCTCCTTCTCCACTCACCATGGTGTCTGCAGAGTTGTTTCTCTCACATATTCTCAATCCTCTCTCCAGCTGTTGTTGTGCAGCAGGTTTTTTTCCCCTTTCTTAAATATGTTATCACAGAAGTGCTACCACCATCGCTGATGGGCTCAGCCTTGGTCAGCGGTGGGTCTGACTTGGAGCTGGCTGGCATTGGCTCTATCAGACATGGGGGAAGCTTCTGGCATCTTCTCACAGAAGCCACCCCTGTAGGCCCCCCACTACCAAAACCTTGCCACACAAACCCAATAAAACATTATAAACCTGCTGTAAATGTGGAGTATCCTTTGACTTACTCCTATGACCACAGCACAAATATTTTTACTTCCTTGTTTTGGTTTAACCCCAGCAAGCAACTAAGCACCACACAGCTGCTCGCTCACTCCCCTCCAGTGGGATGGGGGAGAGAATCAGAAGAGTAAAAGTGAGAAAACTCATGGGTTGAGATAAAGACAATTTAATAGGTAAAGCAAACTAGCTTCTATGAAGAAAATTAACTCCGTCCAAACCAAAACCAGCACGTTCTTCACCCCTTATTCCATACTGTTTACGTCATGCTCAGGTCCCACATCCTCATTAACCACCAACACACTTCCCATCCTTTGATATAATACACAGATATCATTCCCTTAGTCTATGGACTACCACTGTAAAATGTCTGTACACTCAGGTCAAGTCACTGCTGCACTTGCACTGGTTCTTGTAAGGCTTGTCTTCCACTGGTTAGGGTGGTTCCTGCTATAGTAATTCCTGTAACTTGCAACTCAAATCCTGGGTTACAACAATTTAAAAGTATTTCCATCACAGTGTCCACCCCTGGTCCCTTTGGACCAGACCATCAGGTTTAACATTGCAATGAACTCCTCCCCGTTCTCCTGCTCCAGCTTGGACTTCTCCACTGCAGTCCCTTAGGGGTGTACCTGCTCCAAGTGAAGCCTTATCTATGAGCCACAGTCTCTCCAGGGGTATACCTGCTGCGGCATAGACTTATCCACAGCCACAGTCGCTTTGAGGTGCACCTGTTCCAGCAGCCTTACCCATGGGCCTCAATGCCTTCAGAGATATACCTGTCCCAGCATGGCCTTACCCACAGCCTCAGTCCCTTCAGAAGTAAACCTGCTCCAATATGGCCTTACCCATGGCTGCAGTCCTTCTGGGGGTGTACCTGGTCTGTCGTGGGCTTATCCATGGCCACATGCTTTGAGGTGCTCCAGTATGACCTCATGCACAGCCACTGATGCTTCAAGGTGTACCTGCTGCAGCATGGACTTATCCACAGCCACAGATGCTTTGAAGTGTACCTTCTCCAGTGTGGACTTATCCTTGGGCCACAATCCCTTCAGAGATATACCTGCTGCAGCACAGACATAACTATGGCCACAGATGCTTTGAGATGTACCTGCTCTGGTGTGGACTCATCCACAGCTCACAGTCCCTTCGACTTGAGTTCACACTGGAGTTCCAGCCTGTCAGTACAGCAGCACAGAAACAGCAGCGATGCCCTGGCCATCTGCCAGCCCAGACGCATCACCATTGCTGTTATCAAAATGTTCCCAGGCACAGCAGAGTAAGATGATAAATGGTACAGCAGTACAGGAAGCAGTGTAAGCAAAAAACAACCACTAATGAGCAGTAGATTCTTATATACAGTAAGGCAAGCAAGCCCCATGGGGCAAGCACAGAAGCCTGTCAATTAATAGCTAAACAGCAATAACAGCTATGAATCACAGAATCACAGAATCACAGAGTCGTATAGGTGGAAAAGACCTTTAAGATCATCGAGTCCAACCGTAAAATTTGATCTAGCACATTCTAATCAAACCTGCTGTTATCTCGAACCCTTCGAGCCCCATGTTGGGCGCCAAAAAAGACTGTCGTGGTTTAACTCCGGCAACTAAGCCGGCAACTAAGCACCACACAACTGCTCACTCATGCCCCCCTGGGTGGGATGGGGGAGAGAATTGGAAGAGTAAAAGTGAGAAAATGTGTGGGTTAAGATAAAGACAGTTTAATTGGTAAAGCAAAAGCTGTGTGCACAAGCAAAGCAAAATAAGGAATTTATTCACTACTTCCCATAGGCACGCAGGTGTTCAGCCATCTCCAAGAAAGCAGGGCTCCATCACATGTAATGGTGACTTGGGAAGACAAACGCCATCACTCTGAATGTCCCCTCCTTCCTTCTTCCTCCCCAGCTTTATATACTGAGCATGATGTCATATGGTATGGGATATCCCTCTGGTCAGTTGGGGTCAGCTGTCCTGGCTGTGTCCCTTCCCAGCTTCTTGTGCACCCCCAGCCTACTCACTGGTGGGGTGGTGTGAGAAGCAGAAAAGGCCTTGACACTGTGTAAGCACTGCTCAGCAGTAACCAAAACATCCCTGTATTATCAACACTGTTTTCAGCACAAACCCAAAACATAGCTTCATACTAGTTTCTATGAAGAAAATGAACTCTATCCCAGCCAAACCCAGCACATTCCTTTACTTGCTTCTTTTCTTCTGCCTTTACTGGCACAAGGATCTGTTCATGTTGCAACTCCTCCCATTTTCACACAATATTGAAGCCAACTTTAGACAAAGAGATAAGTCTTGCAATCAGTTCAGTTGCCTTCAAAGTAGACATATTTCCATGTATTGTGATGTGCATAAGTTGATAAGTGACAATGACAAGGAAGTTTGGCAAGTTTTAGAACTTGCCTGAAGTTATGTTTCAGTGAGAATATATAGCCTTATATTTAATACACTATTTTATGTCTATAGTGGCTATACTAGCATTTACAATATGCTGATACAACTAAAATTGTTCATATATAGTACATATCTCTATTTATTCCATTTCTTTACATGTTACTATGCCTTACTGACACTGTTTCTTCACAATTTCCTACCCAAACCATCCTCCTTCTTGTCTCAGTTCCACAAAATTCTTTCACCTTGTCTCAGAAAAAGATATAATTTCTTTGAAACAGTCTGTCTCATTGCTACAACACATATATATTGCATAGAAAGCAATGCACAACTCAAATGTTTTCATAATACTGAAAGTGATCATCGATGTCATTATTATAATACAGATATAATATTGAACTCATGTTGCTGTCTTCAAATATGAGGAATTATACTCCCTAGGGCTGGTAGGAAAGGCAGGATCAGTTTCTCCAGTGTGAAAGCTCATGAAATGTTTTTTTGAAGGTTAATGTTGGGGTGTGATTAGACAGTGAAAAACATGAGGAGCTGTTCTCACAAAATGTCAGCCTCAAATGACAAAAATCTTAAAGCATAATATTATTCTACCAAATCACTGTTGTCTTAAATAATGAGGATCATGAAATCAACCTTTTATATAAGTTTGGTTTTTTTTCTCATCTGTCTTAAAATCTCACAAGAACAGATATTCTATGGGATTAACTGAAAAGAAAAATATATATATTTCTCAGGGAAGAACTACTCCACTTATGTGATTTCAATCAAATCAGGATCAATGCCATTTATTGTTTTATTAATGACATCTAATTAACCTGGAATCAGTGAATTCTATATTTAGAAACAACATAACCAATACAACAGATAAACCACAATAGTAGACCTTTAAAAAATATTAGTAAACACCTAAAAACTTATAAATATTCTTCTAGAACTATTCCCAAGAAGCTCTCATCCTCTGCCCCCACATGCACCTGCACAAATGCAGGCGCACACATACACACACCACACACAGTGACAAATGCCACCCCCTGGCCACGGGGGCTACTATAACCCCCTCCCCATCTATGGAGGTTCCTCTCCTTTGAGAGACGCAGCTGCCCAGCTCTGAGTGCCCCCCTGCTGCTCCTGACATCGTGCCAATGCACTCTCCCGGTGAGGGGGTGCCTTTTGGGTGACCCTGCACCCTGAGGTGGGGTCCCTGCGTGCTGCCCCCATGCTGCCAGCTCACAGCTGAGTGCAGGCTGCTCCCGACGCTCCACAGGGAGGTTGCACTGCCTGGCTTGGGCAGAAAATAAAAGTTTCACTGTTGCTGAAAAAGAAAAGAGAAAGTGAAGAAGTTATTTTTGTGATCCTACCCAGGTATAAAACCAATAGCTTCATTTGGTCATCAATTTTGTTTAAAGCCAAATGTGTATAGTTAAAGAGCATTTCAAAATTTACCAGGAAATAAATAACTTCCATATGAAAGACTTTTTTATAAGTTTACAAGCCTTTTCACTTTTCATTTCTCTTTGCTAAAAATATAGAAAGTCATTGTTATACGTCTGGCTTTTCATCTGACTGTCATTTTGGTCTTGATTTTATTTTACATTCCTTTTCCCTTTATCCTTCTTCAAATACTTATTTCAATGCCTCCATTTTTAGGAAAATTCTTTTTTATTTATGTTGAATAAGGACAATTTCATCCTGCACAATTTTAAATGATTTGTCATGCTGTCAACAGTCATCCATTAAATTTGTTCTTTTTTCCCCCCTTTTTTTTTCCTTGCAATAACATACTTCTCCTGTATTGAACAGTGCACTATAAGGTTGCAGTCCTGTCTTCAATACTCCTGTGAGTACTTCTTCCTTAGAAAGTCTGCTTAGTTTGACAGTCTATGTCTACACTGCCAAATAAGAGAAGATTAGAGTTCATTAGCTGAGCCGCAGACTAGCTTTCATAGGGTGGCTTCTCTTGACCCTGTTTAGGGTCTGAAGAAGACTAGCCATGTATTTTCTTCTTGAGAGCCCCTGCTCTCCTCTTGCTCCCAGTTGTGCACCTCTTTCCTTGAGGTGCTTTTATTTCTTTGTGTCCAAACCCCAGCCAGGGAAAAAGCTAACAGTTAATGGGTGCGGATGAACAAGCATCTCATCCTTCGAGTTGTTCCTGGCCTATTATTATTTGGTGGTGTAGATTCACCTGGTGGGACTCTTTGACTGAAAACACTGAAGGATCAGCGTTTATATCTGCCCTCACTGAAGTGGAAAATAAATGGAATACATATTCTGAAGCCATTTGCACCCCAGTGTTTCAGACACTGTCATCCTTCTTCTCTGTGCATCTCCAATCCAGCCTACATTCAACCAATCCCACCAAGAAGATGAGAGCTCTGGGACAGTTGTTTGTTAAAACTAAAAAAAAACAGGTTACTCTAAGCTGTGTTAGATTGAGTTATTCACATTTGCTAAATTGATTTTGTCAGCTATCGAGACTTAAAATATTTATGATTGGAAAGCAGTATTGGAAGTCTTATTAATTTAGCTACATTGAATTAGGTAGTTCAGCACATTTAAAGGAAAAATAAACTATCATCTGTGTGAAGGCAAAAGCATTTCAGATATAGTGGTTTACTAAAAGAGCACTCACAGTTTTATAACTTTTTTCAACAAAGGGCTTTGTAGTGTTTTCTGTGTCGAATTAACAGCTACCAAAATAAAATGCATTACTCAGTAAATTCCATACACTCTTTAGTGCTAAATACAGACTGTGTCATTGCAGGGTATTTTACATCAACACATTTTGTATTGCAAGTGGCAGCTTTTAATTTTCATTAAAATGTCATGTTTAATTTTTAAACTATTTGACAACCTTGATATTAACATGTACTGGAAGGAATATGAAGCATGTGATGCCTGTCCACTCACGGTACACTTGACTCAGGCCACAGACAGTGTCAGGTACATCAGAAAAAAAGGAAAGGATTTTTTTTTCTTTTTTTTTTTTCTGAAAAGGGTTTTTCTTTTGTTTAAATATATTAGCTGGAATAACTGAGTGCTTGGACAGATGCCATATCATTTCATTAAGCAGTTATCGGTACTAGTACTCCTTAATCCATTGTGTCAGCTATATACAACAGAAAACATTTGGAAAAGTTGTAATGAAATCATAAACTGTAACTGAAGTTGAAACACTTTGTTTAAACTTTTCAAGTAGAGCTAATAAAAGTATGACTCTGCAAATTTGGAAAATCATTTGCATTTCAAAGGAAAGACAAACTATAACAATACATGAGAAAATAAATTTCAGAAAAAGAAATATTTCAGGAAGGTTATTTTGTTTCAGTTTTTCTATATCAAAATCTGTATTTTCAGCACTTTTTCTTCATGTTCCCAGTTTCTGTTAGTCTCTTTCATTAACTGGCATAACTTTTCTCCCCTCATTTTACCCTCTCAAAAGTTACATTTTGAAACTCCTTGAACAGCACTTTCACTCACTTCCTGAAAGTCTTCTTATGTACCCAGCTTGTTTTCCGTTTGCAACCTTCCTGCTCCCATAACAATATATCAGTCATCTGTTCACCACTTTCGTCCTATGACTCCTAGTGGTGCATTCTAGATGATTAGGTTTCAAGCCCAATTGTCGTGTCGAAAGGACTGGCAGCAGGGAAGCAGTTCATTTGCAGAGCACATGCCAGGTGTAGTGAGCTTCCACCAGCCAGGAAGCAAAGAAAGTTAGATTCACTCCAGGCAAAAATTCTGCCCTACTTTTTCTGCCAGTTGCTGGACACCAGTTGGTCTATCTGACTCTACAACTAAGAGACTTTTAAAAAAGCTAAATGTCACCTATTGCCTCTGGGGAAGGTGATCTTTCCTCAGAGCAGTCAGAAGTGAGCTGAAACTCAGAAGATTCTGTTCTGTAACATACTGTATTTGCTACTTGTGTTGGAAGGTAGAGTGGTAAATTTAAAGGAATTGGAGAAATTATTATTCTAGTCTGCTTTTTATATTCAGTGGGGTGACATATGCACTCCATAGGACAATTTATCTGTAGACCTAGGTAGGTAACTAAAATAGGTCAGACTAAATTCCCCCTAAGGATGCCTGTTTTTGTCCAACGAATATAAAAGAAGGCAAGGGCAGTCATTTCAAATATTCATGTTTATCTCTTAGACATAAAGACATGTTGCAACTTAATATGGATATATATCAGTTAGGGAATTAGAGTTCACTGTGATGGGAATGTTTAAATGACTGATAATTCAGTCCAGTTTCCAACTTCAAAACAACACTGCTGGACTAACATTGACAATAGGCGTCACCCATTACCAATTGTTATCACTATCTATTTGAAGCAGTCATTCTTTGATGATCATATCTTACATCAGCTGGGAGTACACAGTACCATGGAGCAGATGCTGTGTAGTTACTGCTGATGGCTATGGAACTTGCCATGTTCTTAGTCACCAAATGCAAATTGGCCAGATGTGAGAGCTCTCTGATGAGAAAAAACAGAACTGAAGTGACCAAACTGTTCCGCATCATTCTTCTCATCACTGCTTTTTTTTCTGCTCCTGGCTCCTTCTCCAAAAGAAAGGGAGGGATCATATCTTCTAACATAGTTCAGCTTATTTTGGGGACTAAAAGTGGTTCAGAATTTGTCAAGCATCTTTCCTGCTTTTTCTTCATCCTTTGTTTTTATCTTGCAGATTTTACTGCTTTCACATGTTTTCCAGTTCTCCTTTTGAGCAATTATACCACAAGTTTTGTTTTGCTTCTTTGCTATTATGTGTTACTTAAACACTTAGGTTTAATTATGCTACAAAATGTCAATGCACTGCTGCTAGACATACTCTTTTGGTGTGCTTATTTCTGGGTTCAGGGCAAGTAAACAGTATTTATGCTTTGCTCAGTTTGCAGTCTGTTCTGCTTCCTGAGTGCAACAGGCCTCTACTTTGGCTACTAAGCTGACAGAAATCTACTTTCATCTCCAAATATGGGAGTGAACCATAAAATCTGAGAACAAAGTCTTTCACTGCTATTATTTTAGAGATAAGCAAGTCTAGATGTGCCAACATATGTACCCCTATAAAAACAAACCAACCAACAAACAAAAATAAACTCCCTATGAGTATATATTCTGTTTCTGCTCTTTCTAGATAACTTAATTTGGAACCCATGATACTCAGACAAGTGAATAAAGGCTTCATACAATATCTACCTTCAAGTTAAAATCATGACCATTTATTTCCTTTCTCTGTATAGATCAGTTTCTTTAGCAATCAATAACAGTTTTCCCAGCAAAGGTATTCTTTAACCACTTTAGATAGTTTAAATGCTGTGTCAGCTTGTCATTAATTTGTCTTTTGTCACTGAGATGTGGCAGGTCACATTAGTCATAGTTTAAGCATTACAATAGGGTCTGTTAGACAGGGCACTATACCATATAACCTACCCTGTCTCCTGCAGAGCATACCAGGCAGAACTCTTATAGACCAATCAAGATATAGCAAAATCCTATTGTTTTGATATTGCTCTGGCCCCTGTGGTTCAAGAATTTTAGCTGATAGAAAGAAACCAGCTCTTTTCACAGCTCCTGTGGAGTTCTGCTCAATGGTCTGGCAGGAGAGAATAGCATTTTCAATAGATTTCCCTGAAAGTATTTGTTGCTGACAACTTGCCTTTAGCTGTCAAACTGGAAAACTGCCTCCACCTAAGTGACTGACCAGCCAAATACATTTAGGATTCTATTTATAAAAGGGTAGACTTTAAAATAACAAGTGTAGTTTTTCTCTGTCTAGACATAACCACAGGAAGCATGAGATATGACAAAAAATTATGCAGCGTTCGTCACCACTCTAACAGATGTACAGGTGCACTTGGCAAGAACCTTTTAGTGAAAGCCATAGTGAAACCACACACAATTTCATTTTCACCTGCTCTTTTGGTAAACACCTGTGAACTGCTGGCACATATTTGGCAGAAGTGGTGAGGAACTTGGATAATCATCCTTAGCCCTGTGAATAGTGCTGTCATTTGAGACTTTTAGCAACTTTGCATCAAATGGAATTGACATCCTCTGTGCTTTTAGAATAAGAAGCATTTTGTATTTCCAACAGACTTGATTTGCACTTAGGTGTGTTAAATTGAATAACAATGAAAAAGGCATGTAATGAGTAAGGCAAGCCACAGTTTAGGAAGAACAATAAATATTTCTGCAGATCTTGATCCACCTACCTTTTTTTAAATATTGGAAGTCTGCAGGAAGATGGGCTGTTGTGATTCAGGTGAGGATGCAAGCCTTGGCCTCATGTTAAATTCACTTTAAAAGCTCTTTGGCATTAGTCAGATATTTCTCTAATACATTTTCTTCTTTAGGGGAAAGAGGCAAATAACTTTTAAAAATAAAAGTGTTTTGAAGTATTTTGAGAAGAAAACAAAATGTCTGAATTCCTCACTGGACAAGGATTAGGCAAAAACACAGTGAAAATTTGAAACAGAATTTCACATAACCTAACTGGCGGCCTTCAGAAGTTAAGTATCTGATTTATGCTACTTGTACAGATGTACCCTTGCTCAGGATGGGATTAACTGTCTTTAGGGAGAATTTCCCTTAGGAAGGAAGAAAACCAACATTTCTACCTTAAAATAGAGACACCACTTTTAAATCCTGACATTTGGATTTTATTAATTACACCATAGAGTTTTATTCTAAGTATTTTTAATGTTATGTATACTTTTTCGGAGCAGTTCAAGATCAGAGAATTATACCAAACAGGCTATTCTACATAATTTTATTGGATGTCAGCATTTCCAGAACAGCCATCCATAAAGAAATCCAGCTACAACCATGTAAACAAAATAGCTCTAATTGATACATTGTGCCACTCTCTAGGTTAAGTGCTTCTAAGAAATCCTAGGGAAAAAGTTACTTTGAGAAAGAAGGATGATACCAAGTAGAGATGTTCGGTAAGTAACTTTTATACATTCTTAAATGTCAGGATTTGGATATGTTTTGCACTACTTTGGGAACAGAAATAAATACAAAATTTTTGTCATTTTGTGCATGCTTATCTGAAATTAGGTTAATAATGATTCAAAGCAATGCAATAAAAAACCCTGACAAAATGTTAAGGACAGAATTTAAACAACAAGTTTGCTATTAGTTAAAGCAAATGTAGTAAAAATAAATCAAAAGCAATTATATCAGATTTCAGAAAAAAACCCAAAACAACTTTGTTTTAAACATCTTATTTTGATGGTGTTGCTTTCCCAATATAAAATTACTTTGTGATTAAAGTTTTTCCTAACCAGCTCTAAAAATGACTCCCCAGTTTATTATGATTTTCTGCTAGGCTGTATTTTAAAACACTATACATTGGGGTGGATGTCTGAAACAATGTTAGTTTTTTTCAAGAAAATCTAGGTGTATAACAGCCAATTTCAACATACTTCTAAATATTTAAAATAATAAAAAAGTTTTAAGTAATTAAAATTTACTTTCTCTTTTTTCTATTTTACTTTTCATTCATTTCCTTAATTTCTGTAAATCTTCTGAAATTCTGATATTCTGTAAATATCACTTGTGCTTATTCCTAGTTGCTTATATTGCTAAACATATATATATATATATATATGGATGTGTAGAATTAATTTAACAACTTGTACATTCTGAGGCTATTTCGGACATTCAGTTTCTCATTATATTCCCTTCTGAATTTTCCCCTTTTTTTTTGTTAGATATCTTTCTATTCTGTGAAGATCTTCCTTACATCTTAATCCAGATTTCTAAGCAGGGCACTTTTCTGACAATTCAGTTTGTCACTGGAGCAATTGATATACTGACATTAAGAAATGGATACTCTGCTCTTTCACAATTTCCTTATTCCCTATGTCTTAATCTTGTTCTTCTCTGCCTATCCTTTTCTGCATATTTTTCTTCTCTGTCCTCCGTTCCTATCTCTATTAGTGCTCTTGCCTTTCTGCAATTTTGTCTATTTTCTCTTTGTTATCCTACATTTCTTGTATCTTACAATATTCTTATTTTATCTTTAATCTTTTATTTCCATTCCTCTAGTGAGCTCATTTTTCAAAGAAGCAGTAAAGCCTTTGCTATTTTGGACTTAGCTCCCAAACAAGCAAAACTGGTGAGTGAAATCAGAACTCTCCCTTCTTCTTTGTGATAAATATTCCTCTTTTCACTAGCTACAGGGGCTGCAGCGAAAGTGGAGGATTTTTTCTGCTCTATTGTTAATAATAAGAAAGGCAAATTTTCAGAAAGAAGGCAAACAATATAGATAAGTTCTCAAAGGACTCTTATTCAATTAATGTGATGCTATAGGACTGAATATAGGAGGTAGAAATAGAGGTGAAGTACCCACTGTTCTAAACAGTGATTTTCACCTATTCTCTAATGAAAACATGAAACTTCAATTTAATTGCTTTTTCTAGGCTTTTTTTGTTGTATTTTGTTGTTTGGGTTTTTTTTTTTACTAAATAAAAGTCAATCATGTAATATGAAGCTATGCTCTTTGTTTATGGTGTGCAAGCAGATGACTAGAGCCTGATGTAAATTTTAGCTAACAGAACAGACCATGAGAAACTGCTGGATGTGACATTAGAAATGGCTGGACACTACAAGTAACAGAGCAAGAAGCTGTCAAATAATGCTGTGAGAGATGGCCAGATACCACAGATAGTTCAGGAGGCGATATGCAAGAGACGGCTGAGCTTTGAGGGGAGCACTTGAGGGCCTGTTGGGGAAAAAGAATCACATAGATTCTTTACAGATGGGTGATGTTAGCAATTGCACTAAATGTTTCTGCTCACATGCATGTTCTGACTAATATTTTCATTATCAAGCAGACATAAAAGTTAGGATAAGGAGTCTGTACTGCTCTCAGTCTTAATGCAAAAGAGGCAAAACTGACTTGCATAAGATCTGGAACATGGCGGGGGGGCAGGGGGGGGAACAGATAAAACCCCTTTCTGTGAGCCAGGGGCTGCAACAGTGTTTTATCAGTCTGGACATAGATACAAAAGTGACCTTAGGATTCCCACTGATGAATGTAGCTAAGAAGAGGAATAACAAGCTTTCTCTCCTAGAGGGGAAATGATTCCTCATTGCTTTGTTAGTTGGCACCATCTCAATTGATGAAAAGGCACTTTTGGCAGCCTATATGGAGATTATGTTTTCATCCTTCTGGCTGAAATGAAAGTAATGATGAGAAAAGAAATCAGAATCAGCAGTGACAGAGCTCAAGAAATGTTGAGACAAAAGAAGCAGCAGCACTTACTTATCCACCAGGACAATATTCAGCCTCACATCCGGAAAAGAATAAATCTGAAATGACTGAAAAAGGGCATCAATCAAACAAAAATTAGTAAATGCAAAAAACAACATGCTCCTTCAGGGCCTCCTTGATCGTTCTTCAAACTTGTAAAAACTTTAAAATATCTATTCTCACACCACTAATAGCATGCTTGAATTTACAAAGATTTCTTCACACTGAACTCAGCAGAAACCCAATCATATGATCATAGAATTATAGAATCATAGAATTGTTTAGGTTGGAAGGAACCGTCAAAGATCATCTAGTCCAATACCCCTGCTATGAGCAGAGAGATCTTGCACTAGGTCAAGTTGCTCAAAGCCCTGTCCAACATGACCTTGAACACTTCCAATGACAGGGCATCCACAGGTTCTCAGCATAACCTGTTCCAGTTCTTATCACCCTCATCATAAAAAATTTCTTCATCATGCCCAATCTAAATCTACTTTCCTTCAGTTTAAAACCATTGCCCCTGTCACTCCTGTCAGTTGTTAAAAGTGGCCTTGGTAAAATGTCTCTCTGTCTTTCTTATAAGCCCCCTTTAACTAATGAAAAGTCACAATAAGATGTCCCTGGAGCCTTCTCTTCTCCGGGCTGAACAACCCCAACTCTCTCTGCCTTTCTTCAGAGGAGAAGTGTTCCATCCCTCTGATCATTTTTGTGGCCCTCCTCTGGACCTGTTCCAATAGGTCCATGTCTTTCTTTTACTGGGGGCCCCAGAGCTGGATGCAGTACTCCAGGTGGGTACTCACCAGAGCAGAGTAGAAAGGGGAGCATCACCTCCCTTGACCTGCTTGCCATGTTTCTTTTGATGCAGCCCAAGATATGATTGGCTTCCTCATTTGCAACTGCACATTGCCAGCTCATATCCAATTTTTCATCCACCAGTACCCCCAAGTCCTTCTCTGCAGGGCTACTCTAAATCCATTCATCCCCTAGTCTGTTTTGATGTTGGGGTTTGCCCTGACTCAGGTACAGGACCTTGCACTTGGTCTTGTTGAACTTCATGAGGTTCACATGGACCCACTCCTCAAGCCTGTCAAGGTCCCTCTGGATATCATCCCTTCCCTCAAGCTTATCAACTGCGCCACTCAGCTTGGTGCCATCTGCAAACTTGCTGAACATGCACTCAATCCCACTGTCTATGTCATTGATGAAGATATTGAATAATATTTGTCCCAGTACAGGCCCTTCAAGAACACCACTCATTCCTGGTTTCCACTTGGACATTAAGCCATTGACTGTAACTCTTTGGATATGGTAATCCAGCCAATTCCTTATCCATCTAATAGGCCATCCATCAAATCCATATCTCTCCAACTTAGAAAGAAGGATGTTGTGAGAGACCGTATGAAATGCCTTACAGAAGTCCAGGTAGATGATATCTGTAGCTCTTCCCTTGTCAACTGATGCAGTCAGTGCATCGTAGAAGGCCACTGGATTAACCAGGTATAATTTGCCCTTGGTGAAGCCATGGTGGCTGTCTCTTATCACCTCCCTGTCTTCCATATGCCTTGACATGTCTTCCAGAAGGATCTGTTCCATGATCTTACTGGGCACGGACGTGAGGCTGACTGGTTGGTAGTTCCCAGGTCCTCCTTATTACCCTTTTTAAAAACGGGTGCAATATTCCTTTTGATCCAGTCACTGGGGACTTTGCCTGACTGCCGTGACTTTTCAAATATGATGGAGAGCGGCTTAGATGGAGATGACTTTTCAAATATGATGGAGAGCCAATTCCCTCAGGACTGTGGGATGCATCTCATTGGGTCCCATGGACTTGTGTATGTTCAAGTTCCTCAGGTGATCTTGAGCCTGATCTTCTTCTATGATGGGAAGGATTTTGTTCCCCTTGTCCCTGCCTTGAGGTTCAGGGACCTGAGAGATGTGATAGAAATTGTCCTATAAATTGGAGTTTAATGGCAATGGAAGTTGATGATTTTATTGTTTTTCCATTTCTAGTTATAAAGTTGTTCGGAGTTTGTTCATATTATTAAACAGCTATGATTTTTTGGCCCATAAGTAGAAAAAAATTAGTTGAAGGGAACATAAAATAATTTTTAAAAGAAATATATAATTTCCAAAGCACTTTGATATTCTCCATGCTAAAAGGCTTTGTTGAATGCATAAAGATATATGTTCTTTTCTTTTTATATGGACTGTGTTTGTTGTTCAGTTGCTGCAGTGGTAATTGGACTCTAACTGGCCAGATGAGGACTTTTCCACATTTATTTTTCCATATTTCCAAATGTATCTTGTCTTACGTCAGCTATTTATTTTCTTTGCTTGCCTTGCTTTGCTTTGCTTCACCCTGCCTCGCCTCACCTCACCTTGCCTCACCTCACCCCACAATGCCTTGTCTTACCTTGCCCAAAAAACCTCAAAAACTTTAGTTAGTGAACCACATTTCATGCTTCATCTTCTGTCATCAAACTCATTCAAATGTTAGTTGATGTAAACTGGAACACATATAGGTCACTGTTTCATCTTCCTCTTTCCTTATTTTCCTGAAAGAAAAAGTTTCACATGCTATGTTTGTGTGCTTTTCTTCAGGAGGGAGGAAGACATACAAAGATGCTTAATCAGGAGACTACTGTTTTTTTGGGTTTTGTTTTGTTTTGTTTTTTTCCTTAAGTGGATCATGCTGTCTGTCACATTTTCAGCGAATCATAAATACCTTCTATTTGTTCACTCTCACACTCACAGTGAACTATGTGTGATTTCGGATTTTCATATTCAGTAATATTAAACAGACTTCATAATCTGTCATTTATTTCATCTTCATGAGTGCTCCAGTGATTTGGGAATACACTTCAAAATATGACAGGCTTTTTGTTTGTTTGTTTGTTTGTGCATTTTTTTTGTGTGTGTGATTTTTTCTTCCCCCCTGCCCCGCAGGATATGATATTGGCACCAATCAGCTTTGTTTTAAAGATTTTTTCTCTTAATTTTTTCTTTTCATGTTTCTAATGTAGCATCTTATCAACTGTGTGTCATTTCAATGCATATAACAAGATTTGTGGTCCCTTTAATTCCTTGCCCACTGTCAAGATGGACCGCTTGTGTTTCTTGGGAACATCAGCTGCTTTTCACAAAGGTTACTGTTGTTCTTCCAGCTTTGCAGCAGCAGGAAGTCTTAGTAAGATATATTGTATTCAGGGGAAAGTGCCTTTTTTGTATCCCAAAAGTTAAACAGAAACATTTCTCACATTTGACTAAAAGTGGAGCCTTGCCACACACCTGTAATTGGATTCCCAGTGTGAGAACTGGCACCAATGCACAGAATTGTGCCTTCCCCTGAAGCAAAATTAAGCTGCCCTATCACACTATATTCACAGTTGTTACACTTCAATGGAATTAACAGAAATGAACAAGGGTAAGCTTTATTTACACACCTGAAAAATAATTCTGCTTTCTACAAAGGAAAATCAAATCTTTGACTTGCAAAGTTTGGTAAAATTAATTTACCTAATTTGAGTAGAGCTTGGATGCTCTCTTTTATCAAAGTGACAATGTGCTTTTTCTCAGACACTTCTTAAAATTCTTTTCTGTTCTCATGAGAGCTTTGTGGGGCTTTTTGTTCATTTTTGTTTGGTATTTTTTTGTTTGTTTGGGTTTTGGTCAGAAGACCATAAGATGGGAGTTACTGAATACCTGCTATTGAACATCTTCAGCTCCAGGTACCCACATTTCTTCTTCCAAAATGTATTTCATGCTGAATGGAACATTTTCATGAAAAGATGATGTTCAATACCTCAAGATTAACAATACTGCTGTAAAAGTAAAGGGTCTGTTTAGCTTAAAATTCTGTGTGTGACACCGATAATGTGATTTGGGGCAGGGGGAGATTACTGGGTATTTTTTAATACTCATCACATTAATACCTAGGTCTACATGTTTAATATTAACAGGAGAAGTAATTAAGTCATAGTATGGAAAGATTCCCAATTAAAAAAAAAAAACTCACAAAGTAAACTCTTAATTGGTGTGAATAAGGCTGACCGAAAAATGCCACCAAAAGCAAATATTCCTTTCTCTGAAATAACTGTAGCATTCCAGTTAAAAAGATTACTTTGCACATTTTTAGAATTGCAGTTTGAAGAATTGCATATAAACTGTATAAAGGAAAAAAAAGGCAAAAAAAAAAAAGCAGTGTTTCAAAGTATCCACATCTCGGGGACCCAATTACAATAATTGGAAAGAGAGACGGTTCATATAATGACGTAATAGAATTTTCACCCAACTGTCTTTTAAAGCCAGTGGATAGAAATAGCCATTTTCAGGTGGCAGTTTGTCTCATTCTAGGACAACATATGAATCAGGGCAGATAAAATACTGTCTTTAGTGTCCAGATCTCTCCAGCGGTGACAAACAGAATTTAGAATGACTTGATCAGTCTTAAGTGTTTAACTTTTAGATATAGAAAGTTCATCGAGATACATCATCCTACATGAACTCTGTCAGACTAACAAAGTGACCATAAAAGAGAAAGCAGAAAAGCATATCAGCATATCAGGGAAGGGAAGTGTTTCAACAGACATAATTAATATTCCAGACTCTGTAATTTCTACCTAAAAGAGACAATTGAGTCAAATCACAACAACATAGCTCAGTAAGTCAAACAGATTTTGTTTTAGAAAAAAATGCTGCTAAAGAAACTTTGAGAAGCAAACAAAATACAGTGGTCTATCTGTGAATGAAATAAACGTTCCAGGATGTTGTCTCAACAGCAGCCAGTACAAGCTTTGATATCAAAATGCACATGCCCATTGACATCTACGACCCCAGGAATACCACAGCTGGCAGCTGTGGGTAAAATAAGAAACAAAAAGACTAGGGAAAACCAAAAATCTATTAGAAAGGACAAACCAAAGACAGCAACAAGATAATATAAGAATAAAATGATTTTGTATTTGGACGAAAACTAATTTTTTATTCAGATAACGTACCATCAAGAATTTACATCTCAAGTATGAACACAAAACAACACTTTATGCATGAATATCTGACGTTTTCATGAAATTTGATAAGCTGGAGACAGAAGGAAGACTGGTGAATGAACAGTGTTGGCTAAGACTTTGAAGACATCATAGAACTGAAAAAACAAGTAATAGACTGATTCTTGTTTTTAGAGGAGCCTCCCATTTCCTTGAGCTTCATTCCACCTGTAAGATATTCACAGGATTCTGTACAATGATGTTAAGCTATTTTTGCTCATAGGCTTTGATAGCACCATATATATGCTCTGCCTTAGCAGATGGTGTTTAATTCTAATCTTCTATTTTGTGGGAATAATACCACACAAGTGAAGATTTGCCTTGAGGTTGTCTCTGCAATATTTCATTGGCTGACCTCTCAACCATTCACTGTATTTTAACAAGTGACAGAAAATAGCTTCAGGCAATCTCTCTCCTGATATACATACCAGATGCCTGGATGAGAACAGACAAGCCTGCAGGATCACTGCTTTGATGCTCAGTATTTGACAACACTCTAAAATGTTAGTGTTTGGAAGCTTATCCTACCATTTTATACCAGCAAGGCCATGAAGAAAACATAAATTGACTAAGATGATTGATGTGGTGGCTGAAGACTGTTCAAATTCTGTAGCTGAACAGAAGAAAGATGATTATAACTGGGCCATGACAGATTTTAGATGAAATAAGGATTTTAATAGAACTTTAAGTATATGCATAAGTGATAGCACTCACACTTATTTTTCCCCCCTGAAATATGACAAAAAGGTTGTTAAGATAGATAGCTACCCAATAGAGAGCATTTCAATATACATCCCCTACGAGACAGGACATTTTGGATGGAAGAAATAAGTTAGAATGGCATCTTCTTGGCTCTTGCAATTTTTCCTTGGCGCCAGAACATGAGTGGGGAGTTTTAGGTATAGCACAGTTTTTTTCTGTGCTATACCTTCTCCACTGCCAACTGCACACAAGCAGTTTATTTCCCCAAAAATACATTTTCAGAGTAATAAAATCTATTTTATATTCAAATATGCTTCTCCTTGGTTTTGTTTGTTCTTTTTAAGCATGAACAAAGAGGCCAGATATCACTTCTGCCCTTCTGTTTAAAAAGTAATACTATGTCTTTCTGAACAGCCTGTTGACACAAATGCCTGTGTGCTGAAATTGGAAGCCTGAAGGCAAAATGCTGTTTGCCTTGAGGAAAGTGATGCGACACTTTAAAAGTTAATCCGAAAGACATGGAACAGGTCTTCTCCTTTGAGCGTAGGAAATAATTTTTAAGGCTTTATTGGGCTGAGTACATTCACTCTGTGTACACTTTCTGTTCCCCTTGTCTGTATATACAATTAACCTTAATACTTATGATTGGTTTTTATGTCCATGATTTCTGAAAAATGTAATAACAAGGGCTTACATTCTGTTGATTTGTTCTATGATTTGAGATACTTGATCTAAGGGGAAAGAGCCTCAAAAACATCTGACCATGAAACACCCATATTTAGGTATAACCCAAAGGGCAGATTTTACAATATATAAACATAATGTTCAGTGCTTTATTTTAAGGTTATGTTTTTGTAAAAACATAGACTTCATGGTTTCTTAGATGTGTATTTTGTCTTAAGTATTTGATGGGATATTTAAATTGAAAGTTATGAAGATGCTAAACATGAAAGAAAATAAGACTAGAATACTTATGGTCACTGAAGTGAAGAAAAATCTCTTTTAAGACCATTTCCTCCAGTTTCCTCCAATCAAGAAAGAGGAGTATAGGATCCAATAATAACCTAAATGGTCCACTGACAGCTTTACCAGTTAAGAGGTCCTGAGCACAATGTATAGGTAAGTGTAATGAATTCAACATTGCATAGAAGACTGAACTCACAATAAACCTGATAACTAGTCACCTGCACCTACACAATAAATCTTATTTGTAGAGCTTGCTTTGAATGTGCAGATCAGTATACACTGGTGGTTCATTTTCAGAATAATGGAGTCTGAGCCATAAGGGTCCATGCTTTAAATTAAAAATGAGTAGGTTTTTTTCACATTCAGTTCTGCAGGAAAAAAAAATCCCAAATATCTATAATTTAGCTTTGTCAAAAACAGTTAAATATTATTGTATTCAGAAGATCTTTAATGCAAGTAAACTATTAGTGGGGGAAAAAAAGATTGACAGGTTCTTGTTATGACAAAGTATTATGTTGTGATTTACATAAACTTCACTTATTTCTTGAATGCTTACAATGTTGAGTCTTACTTGGGGTTTAGATTTGCAAATATTGTATAACTTCATACATATCTTCACATAATAACTTCTGGTTACCTTTAAAGCTGGATTAAATAAAGCCCAGAAGATAATAATAATTATGAAAAACAATATATGAAGTAAGACTGTGGAGTCCTAATGTAGGTGTTTATATATTCTTGTTTACTTATGAGCTCACTGTGCAAGATCTTTTTTTAGTCAATGGACTCAATTCAGCTGTCTAAATATTGATGGCTATTTTGGATGCTTTAGGGTTTCTGCAGCATCAGCATAAGACTGGCAGACATTACAAAAGATCTGTGGGAGAGTTGTGTTCTTCTGGAGTGGCAGATGGAGGTCAGGAGAATACTTAGGCTCATAAAATGGCACCAGACAACTTTGTCCAGGCAAGTTATTTTTCCAGTAGTCAAGAGAGTCAAGAGACCTTAGATAATTAGTCAGCTGAACAAATGCAGTTGTCTATAGCCACACTGTTTCTGAAAGGATATATACTTTCTGGTACTTCATCAGTGGTTGAAGGAAAATGAGATCTTGTCAGTTGTATGAGTAATAAATTTTAATTATTCTGTCTGACTTTTCAGAAAAGACAGGTGTTTCCTGCTGCATATGTAGTAGCTCCTTATACAGAAGCTCATAGCTGAGAAAAGTAATCAACTTTATTTTAAAATTTCCATGACAGAAAATAATTTAAAATCACTGCAAAATTCCTTGATGGCTAGTTACTCCCACTCTTAGAAGGACTGTTTGGTTTTCCAGTCGTTATAGCTTCCATTACCATTACTTGCTTTTCTGCTATACTGCATAGCCATCTAATTTCAAATTCTTGTTTCTCATGTAGATACTTACAGTCTGTGATTTATTCAGCCATTTTATCTTGCTCAGAATAAACTAGATTTATGCAGACCTTGAATTGCTCACAATAAGGCACACTTTCTGATCCTGTAATGATGTTCTTGTGTCTTGTCATTATTTTTTTTTTTTTGGTATCTCAGTATTCTTGAAATTCTTGAAAGAAGAACTTCAGTTCTTCTTAAATAGCCGAAAAGGGTTCTTCTGAAGTGTTTAAATCAGAACTGGACAGATCATTCAAAAGCAAACACTCCAACACTGGTTGTTGAAATAATACAACCTTTTGATTTAATATCTCTGTAATATCATTCTATACCCTAGCTGGTTCTAGATGGTCCCTGTAACAATACTTGGGTTGATGACTTTTTTTCTTCTTTTTTTCTCTAGCTATTTCAATTCTGCTTTTGGTTTCTGTGGAAATTCCACAGATATAACCAAAGCCTGTACTTACAGAAAAATTAACATTGTACCATTCGCAACTGGTAACAACAGATGTAAATTAGGAGCTCTGACAGCTTCTTGCTTAAAGGAATGGTTTGCATTCAGATCTGTGAATGAGATTTAGTTTTCAAAAATGTGCTCCTTTCTTCCATAGATTCACTCAATATAGTAGCAATTAAATATGTGGCTTAAATCTGTTGAACAAATGTCATTACACCCCCAGCTAAAATAAGCTTGAACAATGATATAAAATAATTTCCTTATTAAGGTAGACAAACACTTTGTATGTTTTCCACCATATATTGATCGCTTTTCAGTGGGATGCTATATCATTTCATACTGATCAGCTCAGACCTACTTGTCATGAAGAAATCATCTTCATAGATGGTTACTATACTAAAATAACAGAATTGAACATGGAAGATCAATTTTGAACTTCAATCTGACATCTTAGGAGAACAAAGCAAGGAATATTGAAGCCAAGAGGATGCCCCAGGAAATAAATTATCCAGAGGCACAGAGAATTCACTGCTAATAGAAAGACTATTTCTAATAGTGAATTTTTACGCCCACTGCAGAAGCCACCAGCTGGAATTTTCCTTACTAGATACTTAAGTGTGTGGTCAATTTTTTTTTAATTTATTTCCCTCTCTCCATCCCTCAAGGATCCTAATGTTACCCCCTCTGACTTTCACATTGTGAAAGCTGAGTCAAATACTCAAGACATTTATTCCAGTAGTTAACCTGGGAGAGCCTTGCAGATGGATTCTCATCTTTGATACTTTCTGTTGTGTCTAGATCCCACAATGAGAGGTATTACATGGATAAAATCTAAGTAATACAGTGTCTCTGACACTTTCAGACATCTGAGTGCTAGCTCTTTTTCTAAGAATAGGTATTCAGATGAGGATATACTTTATGGAAAAAAGAAAAGCAGAAATAACAGCTAAAAAGTTAGGTTTGGGTTTTGTTTTGTTTTCTACATATATGTGCTGACCAAGGCTACACAGCTATCTGTGTATCACATCCCTAATCATAATGTGTATGTGTAGCAGATACTGCAAAGAAGACTCAGTAGGCAGTGCACAGAGCTTCACAAAGCAGGACTTCAAAAAAATTGAGCTGAATCTATAAATAGTACAATAAAAGCTGAAGGTTTGATCATATATACCTGAAAAACAGATTAATTAAGAGAAGAATATTTACTTTGATTACCAATGCCATTTATTTTGGACAACAAAGAAAGGCTAGGGTTTGTAAATAACTTTTACTTATATTTAGGCATATTTGTGTGGTGTTCCCTCATTGCGTGACATTACTGTTTCGTTTAATATGGAATCTATCTTCTTATTTCATTAAACTTCTTTGCACTGATAATAAAAAGATCATAATCTCACTGAAGATATGTTGCACTAAAATGTAGGGAATGTTTGATAACGATGCCTTTAAAATTGTTTCCCAAGTAGCAGATTCACTCCATAGTACAATTTTGTGCAAGTGGCTTTGAAAACAACATTGAAATGAGTCAGACCAACAAATACCAACACTGTTTATTAGTAAAAAATAATTACACAGCATTTTTAGCAACATTAGGACAATTCTGAAAATATGATTATGGATTTGTCCCAGATGTTGTGTCTGAAGGATTCTTCTCCTTGAAGTACAACCCTTTCTTTCTTTGCTTTTGAATTAATACTTTCAAAGACTCCTACATTAATTCTGTATTTCAAACAGTCCTCGCCCACACTATATCCATAGATCATGAACAGAAGTCTGTCATTAGGCATAGGCTTTCAGGAAGGTTCGGGCTTGAATTTTTATAATGCTTAAAAAAAGATTACTGCAAGGCAGTTTGTATTGTTCTGGGAATGAGTTAATGGAGAAAATTGATACTTCTGTACTACAGAAGAAAGTGTAAATAAGTTAGAAGGCTACATTGTTAATTGCCCTATGCGATATTGCTCACTGCAAATGCCCTATGCGATATTGTCTCCTACATGTACACACACACAAATCTTTCAAACTAAAAATGGCAAAAAGTTTGAGGCTTATTTTATACAATATGTCTAAACAGAAGTCTCTAAAGTAAAGGACATCAAGACAGAATTTTCTTAAAAAACAGCTTAAAATATTACAGGATTTTTACGATAGAATGGGTCATAATGAAGAGAGTGAATAAATACATACTCAGCTAAATTTGAAATTACGTTTTGGAATTTTGTTATAATTAAACATTACATTCTGTGGATCATGTTTCATTACATAACAATAAATTATTGTTCTGTTCTATGAATTAAACTGTTTCTCTCTTATTATATGTATTGTGAATGTTAACTAATAAATTTTTATATTTTGAAAATGCTGTTAGCGCATAAAAGGATAAATAGCCTAGTGATAGAGCTCTGTAAAGGTCACACTTAATTTTAAGCTACAATATGACTTAGCTAAGTAAGAACAAGGTCAATGAATATTTAGAGCTGGAATATTTAGAGCTAGAGTATAGAAGACAGGAACTTGTAGCTGAAGTACGTTTGGTTTTAGGTAGAAGGCTCTCACTGTGCAATAAGAAACTGAGGCATTTAAACTCTGCACAATATACAGAGGGCTGGGCATCTCAGGGGGATGGTCCAAAAAGACCAGTGGGTTCATAAGAGCTATATCCCATCTTCTTCCCTGAGTCTCACTCACATTCTTGGAAAATCTATTTGGATTTCAGAAACCGATGCCACTCTTATTTGTATGAACCTACATCACTGATCATGTTTAGTGGGTGTGCTGGTTTAGTGGGTTTTGGCTGGGATAGAGTTAATCTTCTTCACAGTACCTAGTATGTGGCTATGTTTTGGATTTGTGCTGAAAACAGTGTCGCTAATTCAGGGATGTTTTCGTTATTGCTGAGCAGTGCTTACACACAGTCAAAGACTTTTCTGCTTCTCACACCGAGCGAGTAGGCTGGGGGTGCACAAGAAGTTGGGAGGGGACACGGCCGGGACAGCTGACCCCATCTCACAGGGATATTCCATACTATATGGAATGGGATATTCCATACCATATGATGTCATGCTCAGTATATAAATCTGGGGAAGAAGAAGGAAAGGGGGGACATTCGGAGTTCTGGTGTTCGTCTTCCCAAGTAACCATTACGCGTGATGGAGCCCTGCTTTCCTGGAGATGGCTGAACACCTGCCTGCCCATGGGAAGGAGTGAATGAATTCCTTGTTTTGCTTTGCTTGCGTGCGCTGCTTTTGCTTTACCTATTAAACTGTCTTTATCTCAGCCCACACATTTTCTCACTTTTACTCTTCCGATTCTCTCCCCCATCCCACCTGTGGGGAGTGAGCAAGTGGCTGTGTGGTGCTTAGTTGCCTGGCCCACTACAGTGGGCCATCAGGTTTTTATGAAATAACCTAGTGGCTAATCACCAAGAAATAATCTGGGTTTATCCTTAGCTAGAAGGGGTTCAAATCTGTATTTCTGGCAACCAGGAGTTCAGATCTGTATTTCTAGCATCCAGGACAGTTTCTTACCACCATGCTATAGACAAAGTAAAATTAGACAGGGTTAGATTAACAACCTATAGACAAGTTTAGATCATGGCTGTTGAAGTCATGATACTGTATCAGAAGATAATGAAAAATTCATGTGACTAAAAGAACAAAAATCAATACAGCAGAGATCTGTAGCTTATTGCTTAGGACATTCAGAGAAAGAATTTCAGATTCTTTTTTCTTTAATTCCAAAATAAGGGTAGAGGTACTGAATTATCTTTGCAGATATAATTTATAGTAATTTTAGGCAAACAAACAGAAAATTCCCTGATAGTAATGCAAATGAGGTATACTTCATTTTGTCTTTACTCTGGTTATGAACAGATTGTGGGGCAGAGTCTTTTCCCTGTGAGCTTCTAGCCCAGAGATACAAATCAGAAATAAAATCAGAACTATTGATGTATAGATACTGACATTTCCACAATTGATCCTTTCTGTCTTGCAAAGTTGGTTTAAATTTGTTTAATTTCCACTGAAATTTCTGTGAGGTCACATTAAATGGCAAGCAAAATCACTTGAAGCAATATTATTTTGCTTCTAGAAGGAAGTTAATCAGGCCTTTTCATAGGCCTTTTGATTTCAGCAGTTTTCACTACAAATGTAAAATACTATTCATATATCCTTTTGCTTGCTTTTTGCTAGTACAAAGCACATCAGCTCCTAACTGTATTGATGAAAATAGAAAGGAAACATGGAATCTAGAAAAACAATCATATTTTGTATGGTCACTATATTTTCATAAAACTGCCAAGGGGAAAAAATATAGTCAACATCTTAAGGCTGAGAAAAAAACAGTACTCTAACTGGTTTTAAAGTTTTAAAAGATAGTTAAACAATTTTCCTTAAATACAAGTAAGCAGTGAAAATGTTTTAAGAATAGCTTATCATTATCTTGTCTCAGTCCAATAGGCAAGACTAGTTTCCAACATTGTTTTAAGTCAGAAAAAGTAGAATTATGAGCATAAAATGGCTAAGGAAAAGAAATCACTGTTAATAACTCAGTCCAATAGGCAAGACTAGTTTCCAACATTGTTTTAAGTCAGAAAAAGTAGAATTATGAGCATAAAATGGCTAAGGAAAAGAAATCACTGTTAATAACATAATAAAAGTGATATGGATTTTGTCAACAAATTCACATTCTTAAGAGGCAGTAAGGTAATTATCTAATTGATTGATGTTAAAAGACTGTGGGTGGCAGACCACATCCAGTATATTTGTTTAACTCCAATTATTTACTACTAGTTTACTCACTATTAGTTATCAGACACACTATTGATGTATCTGATTTTTTAAATTCCCTTGAAATTTGAACAAATAAATTCCTGTAGATTGTTCTTTTGTGTGAAGTCACAAAAACCTAGTTGTATGAAAAGTTCCTCCTTTCCAGCCCAGGGAAGACACCCTGAGAACCTTTAAGAGAGCTAAAAGAAAACACTATCTCTTTTTAGGTGGTCTTAGTACATAAAAGCTACAGAATATGCCATTAGCTGTAACAGTGTGGTCATCTTGTGCAGCCAAAGTTTCATACTTACTAACAGAACCTTACTTGTGCTTTCTCACTGGTTCACATTTGTCTTCATGCAGATGCATCAGTCAAGATTTACAGTCCTGTTGTTGACAGTAAGAAAGAGGAATTTGGGTAAGGGGGCTGGAGTGAGAACTCAGTCAACAAAAAGATGCAAATCAGAACAAATTAATAACTAAGGAAATAGGCATTGATAAAGGCAAGAAAAGATAACATCACAGCTAAAATAGTTTGAAGGTTAAGAAAGAAAACTGTAATCTCAAAGGGCTTTTATCAGAGGAAAGAGAGGTTCAGGTGCGGTGAGGGTCAAAAAAAGAAGTGATAGCATGAGAGACTAATTCAAAAGAATATACTTCATATCACTGTGGTGACAGGGCAACCTTACTGCATTCAAAGCACTTTTTTTTTTTTTTTTTTTTTTGACAAAATAGAAAACAGAGGCAACAGATCTAGTGAGAATTTGTATTCCAGATAGCCAAGGTTTGGAAAAAGAAACAAAGACCTTCACAGAGAAATAATTTATTTCATATCACCCAAAAGATTAATGGCAGTATAGAGACTGAGATTTACATTTTCTAAGTCGAATCCAGTCCATTACTTTGCATTTCTTCTCATGTCAGAAAAAAATGAGTTTTAGAAAAAGAACCAGATCAAGGAAGATTGCTAGGGAAGAGTAAGAAGAAAGTAATGTGTTAAGACCAATGCACACCAAAACGGATTAAGAGGGAGAGGAGAAATAAATAGTACCATAATTAAAACAAACAAGTAAGAAAAAACCAGAAAGAAGTGGAAGGTTCCCACTATGAAAGAAAGAAGCTAAGATAACTCTAATGTTATATTACAGATGTTTGAGCCGTACCACATGCCATGCAAAGAAATATATTTTTAAAATGTTTGTAGGAAAAAATCTGGAAATTTTGAGGCACTGAAACTATGCATCTTAAGAGCCAATATTGTGCTTCTGAGAGTTAGAAATCCTGACTGAATTTATCAAAAATAAACTTATATTGTGTCATATGATTTAGATGCCTTAAAATTAAAGCTCTTCAAAAGGATTGCTATGAAAATGTTTTCTATAAAAGTTCTATTTTAATTTTTGTTTTTAATAGACTTCCATACACAAAAATACTTCACTGACATCTTTAGAATATCTTTTAAAATGACATAGAGCATTCCATATAAGTTGACACTGAAGTGTAGTAGAAAGTGATTAGTCTAGAGAACTTGGCTCATAAAGAAGAATGAAAATAGCTATTATAAAAGTTATAACTGCTGTAGGATATCAGACTGTCATTTGAATAGAATTATTTTTACTTTTCATAGAAATATATTCATTTTGCAAGGTTATGTGAGATGCTAAAAAGTTATGAGTACAATTCTGATGAATATTTTTCTCTCAGGTTACAGTAGAAATATGAGCTATTTAAATTCTTATAGACATACAGTCATAGTTTTAGGCATTCATTTTGATTTTTTTTTCCGTTTTACTTCTGTTTCTGTGACTGAAGTGTATCACTAGGTGAGAAGCATAAAAATAAAAGGAGTAAAAGTAAATTAATCATCAATTATTATTCAGAGAAACTTCCCATTTATTTTAAAGTCTAGAGTTTTTTCCTGAAGGTTTTCTCTAATTTTTGTGTGTACCCTTTGTGACACATAAAATTTAATTATGAGCAAAACCACAACACATCTTATGTGTGGACTCAAGATTTTATTGCTAGACCAACTTCACTAAGGCAAACTTGCTCTGGTAAAGTGACTCCCATACACCAGTATCTGAAATTAACATAGAAGACTGAGAAATTAATAAGGCAATTCTAACATTAATAATCAGGGTATATCATCTTAAAACTGCTACTTTTACCTGAAGTACTTTCTTACCTTTCTGGTTGGCTATGGGTTCCTCAGGTTTTTGACTCTTCTGCCATAGGTGACTGGGAGGTAGTTGTCCTAGCAATGTGCTGGCTGCTGAGCTCCTGCTGAGAAAAGGTCAGTGTCATTGGTTTTGTCATATTTCTCTTCTGCTCTTTCTCAGGTTTTTGCCTCTTTCCTATTGGTCAGCTATTCTATATTATGCTAATTATTTTCTCTAGACTGTTTGCTGGACTTTTGCCCTAAATTGTGTGGCATGAATAAGCATTAGATCACAAATGTCAGTAGAACAAATCCAAACAAGTTCCAGGAAGTCCAAGGATTAAACATTGAGAATAGGGCTGATGTTTAATCAATAGCCCCTGTATCACCTGACTGACTTTAAAAATCTGTTTTGGAGCTAAAGTAAGCAGAAGTCAAGGCAAGTTTTTTGGGCTAAGATGAGGTCTAGCGACCAGTGGTCTTTACAAGCAGTGACAACACCATATTTGATGGGTCACAGTGCTACAATACATTCAGAAATAAGAGGCATTTCAAACTTTTTGTACATTTATTTTATAATAATAAAAAAGAAGTTCTTCATCTGCTATCATGCTAAAATCCAATACAGAACTAAGTATGGTTAATCAATTAGAAGGACATTCAAGAAAATAAAACAGGCAAGGCCTGGCATAATACAGTGTTATGGAAAGAAACATCTTCAGATGAACACCTGGAGGAACACAGTGTGGTTATGTTTGAGGGTGGAGTTTTTCTATACCCTAGTAAACTGTGCTGAGAAGCGACATGCAGTCACCTGCACACTGTTATATTCCTAGGGCCTACCCTTCTTTCCATAATTGTCTTTATTGTATCCCATTATCTAAAAACCCAAACCCTGTTTTCTGCCCAGTCCTCTAGCATGCATCAAAATCACCTTAAGCCCATGGTCCATGGTTCAAGATCTTCATTTTACTTCTCCTCAGTTATCTTCACCAGAAAATGTAGTTGCTGCGTACAGCTATTACTAGTTAATGGGGGTAAAGACTAAACATTCCAAGAAATTCTGAGACTTTAATAGTTAGTGGAATAACTCGTTATTAATATTTGTCCTGTTTGAATTATCCTTCTGAAGTTAGATGTAATTTCCATACAAAACTAAAGAAAGATTATTTTTTCTGCTTAAATTATAATGAGTAGATGAGTACATGATCGTACTGATCCTTCTTTTATACAATAGCCTAGTGAGTGAAAAATTCATATAGGATGTACAAGATAAATACATATGATAAAATATATAAATAGAACATAAATCAATATTATTATATATTTTTATTATACATATATAATATTTTAATAGTTACATAACAAAAATCTACAATTTTTTTGTCATGAGCAGTGAATGCAAAGTAGAGGCTGTGGTTATATAGCAGGAAAACTAAAGTTGAATTGTTATGTGAAAACATATTAATTCAAAATAAGTGTTAAATGTGAATTCGGAATGCATCAGCAACTCACATAAGGCTCTTAAGTGTGTAACTAACAAAACACAACTGAACTGTAAAGCATTAGAAACCAAATATTTTATTGTATTAAAGGTGAGCAGAATGAAAAAAAAAAGTCTGCAAAATTTTTGAAAGGAAGAGCGAAGGTTGATGTGGAGAAAGAGATGGAGGTTATGTCATGTTTTGAGACTACACAGACATTATAGAATTACACTGGCCAAATTGTCAGCCCGTGGCAGTTTGTATCCCTCAAAGTTGTTTTACTGTTTTATATAGACTTTCAGGGTCACTACCTGTAACCCTGCTTTTTGAACTTGCAGGATTAATATGCCATATCTTTTACACTGGTCTTTAAGTAACTCTAGTTTGAAAAAAAGATGATCAGAAGCTATGGAGTGGTTTTGGCAATGTAATCTGTTTTTTTTTTTTTACAGAGACTAGAATTGCAGACCCTTCAGAAGTATTCTTTCAAATATATCCACCATTCAAAGTGAGGTTGAATACAGTTTCTGGAGCTGCCCATTTTTTTCCTCAGTCCACTCCTGAATTACTTTTCGGGGTTAAAGCTTGCTTCTAACCTAACCCTCATCACAGGTGAAATGCCTGTTTCAGTCATTTTCTTCTGAAAGAGTCCGGTGAAGACAGGCAAACAATAATCTACTAATAACAAGTAATAACAAGTAAAAACAAGTAATAATCTACTAATGACAGCACACTCACAAAAATCCTTCTACTTCTTATTTTTCTTGGCTACTCTGCAGAATCAAAACTAAGGGAATAAGACTTCTCATTCAGATGCCATCTACATTTCTAATAATTTTCATTTTCAATTGAACATTGAAATGACTGTCTTCAAGTAATAGTTTTAGGTCAGTACCATGATACTGAGGACAATAAGATTCTTCAGGTACAAGTTAGGACACAGTCTGATGTCAGGGTAGAACACAGGTAATGGGAAATTTTGGTCCTTCTTAAGGAAAAATAATAAATCATGAGAAACAATGCAGTTTCTCAAGATTTTTCTATTTTTTTAATAATATAAAATTGCCTTTCAGATTCCAAACATTTTCATGAAGATTTATGACGATAGATATGAGAGGAAAATACTGAAATATGCAAACATTAAGTTTGCAAGAACTGTTTTGTTGCAGCAATGTAGTGTAGTTTTGATTATTTTTTTTTAAATAGCACTTAGAATAGGGAATGCTAATGGAAATTTGCTGTAATGGATGGCAAATGTTAATTATTTTGTTCAACTTATTTCAGAAGATGATGTTTTCCCCTAGGTTATTGACCTAGACAACAGTTCTTGCCGTCATAATTTATAGATTTATTACAATTACAGTAAAAGAAGCATCTGCATTTAGAAAGAACAAAGCTGTAATATAACAATTATTTTTGTTCAAAATACGTGGAAATTATTATATCAGTTCAGATGGCTTTATGGGACTTTTTAGTATGCACTGAATTTAATGAAATCATGATTATTAACTAGAAGAAATAAACATGTATATGAGTTTGGGCACAGGTCCTTGTCAGTAAGCAATTTTTCAATTACAATTGATAAATGAAGCAGAAAAAATTCCTAATGACAATGGAGATGATGATACTAATAACAATGATAAATACAAGTACTTCATAATAAACAAAGAAGTCTTAGCTGTTTTCCTAGAGAACTGCTGTTCAAATAAATGTAGAGGTTGTAACTAACATGCACATTTTCAGGAAGAAAAATTGAAGACTTTCCTTCTGCATGTATAGCAGATAAGTTAGAGCTGTGATACCTTACCTATATTTGAATATTAAAACAAATTAAACCAGAAGAGTGTAAGTATATACATACATACACATATACATACATATGACAACAGAATTTTAAGATAAAACAGCTTTTTTCAATAATTTTAGGAGTATTCAATTTAGTTGGGAACACATACCTTATTCTTGATTAGTATCTGTGAAAAGCTTAGTTCATTTTCCCACATGTAGTATGATTTAAGGAGCCTCAGGGTGTCTAAACATGGATTTGGCAGATATTATACAGGACCTATAGAAGACCCTCACCACTTTGAAGCTGCAGAAAGCCAGACCTGACATCATAGGGAGTCCCAAATTATGTTATATGCCTATGTGTGAGAAACTTATACAAGCTCAAGGGTTAGAATTCACTTTTGATTGAAGAAACATAATTGTAGAGCTTGTTTGAATGTTGGTGGCTGTATATGAACTATGTGTGATGTTCCTCACAGTCAAGGGAGATCTGGGGATCCGTTCGGTTGCTTGTCTGGCTCCTGCAAAAATGTGCATCTCCCAGAAGTTCCACAGTATGTCTGCCAGTCCTGTTTGCATGTTTCAGATACCATTAGATGTATATATTTAGGCAAACAAAATGAGCTCTTGGTCAACACTGCCAGTGGAATTTGGAGAGTTATTCAGCTCTTTGAGAGTAGGATACAGTCACTTCAACATAGGGTATAATGCTCTTTTAATTATACCACCAAGCTACAGCTAGCTCTTTCAGACATTCACCAGAGCTGTTATGCATGACATAGGACCTAGCAGACAACTGCTTCCTTCTGGAGACACAGCTGGACTGTAAGCCAGATACTTTAAATATCAGACCTGTGTTTAGTATGACTGAGCTGACCTCCAAATGTGAAACATATTTAATCAAGAACAATGTCATGTATCGATCATTTATTGACATTAACAGTGGGTTTCAGATGCCTAAATGCAGATGTCTCATAGCATTTTAGAAACATTAGGATATCCTGCCTGATCACTATTTGCCTCTTCAGATGACCACAGATCTACCAATCCTATGTGAATATGTGTCAAGGCATTTGAAACAAGCATTTGTTGCCTGCTGATTCACAAATGATTTAACACTTGAATAAAATTTAGAGAGCAGCATTGTGACAATGACAGAGGATATGGTGAAAATTTGCAACCCTCCACCCTCATGCATCTTCCATCTTATAAGAGGCAGCAGAAGGTTTGACCCCAAGGCAGGGACTGGGAGAGAAAAGAGTAAGAGAAGATCAGATTCAAGACCACCTGAGGAACTTGAACACACATAAAAGTCTATGGGACCTAATGAAATGCATCCCAGAGTCCTGAGGGAATTGGCTGATGTAGTTGCCAAGCCACTCTCGATGATATTTGAAAAGTCATGGCAGTCAGGTGAAGTCCCTGGTGACTGGAAGAAGGGAAACATTGCACCCATTTTTAAAAAGGGTGGAAAGGAGGACCCTGGGAACTACTGACCTGTCAGCCTCACCTCTGTGCCTGGGAAAAGCATGGAACAGTTCCTCCTAGAAACTATGCTAAGGCACATGGAGGACAGGGAGGTGACTTGAGACAGCCATCATGGCTTCATCAAGGGCAAGTCCTAACTGACTAACCTAGTGGCTTTCTATGATGGAGTGACTACATCAGTGGACAAGGGAAGAGCTATGGATGTCATCTATCTGGACTTCTGTAAGGCCTTTGACAGAGTCCCCCACAACATCCTTCTCTCTAAATTGGAGAGAGATGGATTTGATGGGTGGACTGTTCGGTGGATGAGGAATTGGTTGGCTGGTCACATGCAGAGGGTAGTGGTCAATGGCTCAGTGTCCAGATGGAGATCAGTGATGAGTGGTGTCCCTCAGGAGTCCGTATTGGGACCAGTACTGTTTATACCTTCATCAATGACATAGACAGTGGGATTGAGTGCATCCTTAGCAAGTTTGCAGATGACACCAAGCTGAGTGGTGCAATTAACATGCCTGAGAGACGAGATGCCATTCAGAGGGGCCTGGACAAGCTTGAGAAGTGGGTCCATGTGAACCTCATAAGGTTTAACAAGGCCAAGTGCAAGCTCTTGCACCTGGGTTGGGGCAACCCCTGGTATCAATACAGGCTGGGGGATGAAGGGATTGAGAGCAGCCCTGAGGAGAAGGACTTGGGGGTACTGATGGATGAAATGCTGGACATGAGCCAACAATTTGCGCTCGCAACCCAGAAAGCCAACTGTATCCTGAGCTGCATCCAAAGAAGTGTGGCCAGCAGGTCAAGGGAGGTGGTTCTGCCCCTCTACTCTGCTCTGGTGAGACCCCACCTGGAGTACTGCGTCCAGCTCTGGAGTCCTCGGTACAAGAAAGACACGGACCTGTTGGAGCAGGTCCAGAGGAGGGCCACAAAAATGATCAGAGGGATGGAACACCTTTCCTCTGAAGAAAGGCTGAGAGATTTGGGATTGTTCAGCCTGGAGAAGACAAGTCTCTGTGGAAACCTTATTGTGGCCTTTCAGTACTTAAAGAGGACTTATAAGAAACATGGGGACAGACATTTTGGTAGGACCTGTTGCAATAGGACAAGGGGTAATGGTTTTAAACTAAAAGAGTTAGATTCTGACTAGATAAAGGAAGAATTTTTTTACAATGAAGGTGGTCAAACACTAGACAGGTTGCCCAGATTGGTGCTAGATGCCCCATCCCTGGAAACATTCAAGGTCAGGTTGGATGGGGCTTTTAGCAACCTGATATAGTTGAAGATATCCCTGCTCATTGCAGGGGGGTTGGACTAGATGGCCTTTAAAGGTCCCTTCCAACCCAAACCATTCTATGATCCTGTAAGTATATACAAGAGTATTTCAAATTAAACTAACAACTACATTTAGACAACTGTTGTGTAATGTCTAGTCTGCCTCGTTTGATTTGTGTTCTACTACATACATAGTAAACAAGATGACCTAAAGGGGTGAGCTAGATCAGCATCAGGCTCATAGAATTATTGATACAAAGTTTTGATGCAACCTCATAGGAGAACTAATCAAAAAATGCATGATTATAGAATTATCAAGTGTATTCTTGCAAAAAAAAGTTTACTATATTTGGGTTTTTACTTTAACATCTAATGTGTTTACTTAAACATCTAATGTTTAACATCTAATGGGATGATAGATTTCATATTCAGAGAAAATGCAATACTTCTCTCCCTTAGAGAAAATAAATGTGGCATATACCTGACAATCTCCAGTTGGTGAAAGTCACTGTCTTGTACAATGCTCCATTAACAGAATTTTGCAGTATTTCTTCCTCTCTCTTTTACAACAAATAGTTTACCTAGCTAATATTTTTGCATTCAGAATTGTCATAAGCTTTGATTGTATTACTATAAAAATATTACTGTATTTTGTAAGATAGTGTGACAGGTACGCTCCCTCCCTTTCCCCCCCAAAAAAAACCGATAGGGGCTTTTAACATGGTGATCACCGGCTTTTCGCACCTCACCTTCACACCTTTTGTGCTCTGCCGTGCCCCAGGCACGTACACACCTCGCAGGAGCAGCAGGAGAGGTGGGACCCCTTGGCCACCAGATGAGGCCCACAGCCAGTGAGGCACCTTGGCTCGGAGAAGCTTCTAGATCATGACTAGTTATGACCGCAGCTCCGATCCAACCCAGGGTATAAATGGGGCGCTGCCAGAGACCCCCTTTGAGTGTGGTCTTCTCAGAGCAGTGGGTCTGTGTTTGGGATCTCTCCCCTCAGGCTGGGATGCCAGGTGAGGAAACTTTCCAGGATTGAGTGCCCTCCTCCTTTGGTGAGTGATTCCTTCTGGATATATACTCGAGTGAGCCCTCACCCCCCCACCCCCCGGGTGAGCGATTATATCTTCTGGGTACTCATGAGAGAGAGAGTTTCCCCCTTTGTGAGTGAGTGTGTGCGCACTTTGGATCATCATTCTTGTGTGTATTGATGTGTAGTAACAATACCCCGACTGACATGTGTTAATGTCAGTCCAACCTGTTATGTGTTAAATGTTATCGGAGTGTTGACTGATAACGGTTTACCCCTGTTTCTCATTGGTTTATGTCATGTGGTTTTTGGCTGTTTTGTGAAATAAAGTTGTTTGAGCTTGTCCCTCGTTTGAGTTCGTTTTAGTGTACCTCTGTGTCAGAGAGGTAGGGAGAATACAATCTAAATTTTTGCCAAAGTGATTTCCCATAGTTTGTAAGTGTCAAATTCAAACATATGATCCCAATCTTAAAGTGGTCGCCAAAAAAAATTTAAATTTTTATCACAATTAATGAAAGTAAGTGAGGCTTTCGAAGAGATGCAGATATTCAGAACCTGCTTATAACTATGGAATAATATAGTTTTCTTGAAATATATAAATTCTTTCAATTATACACACCCCCCCCCCGATTTCTCTTGTATACTTTGATAAGGTCCATGATTTTACAGAGAAAACAGCAGTGACATAAAAGAAATTAGCAAAACAAAACATCACTAACTCTACATTGCTTTTTTAGAATACAGTTGTAGAACCAGGACTAAAGACACTAGTCTTGTGGATCTTTTTCCTTTAATTATTTTTTAAAAAATTGAAGCCATCTTCAACAGTACATGATCTGTACAACTTAAAAAGTGGTGGTAAATATGAATATTTTTCTAGCTGTGTAAGCATAGATATGAAAAACTACCAAATATCTTTTTTTTTTACACAACTTCTGAAAATACTGAACATTCATGCAATAAAATAACTGCGAGGAATAACAGATTACTTAATTCTGTATGTCTTTCATATCCTTCAACAATTTCGTTGGATTCTTGTTTTGATAGTTTACTCTTTGTAAAGAACATCTTCAGTAGATTTTTCTTACTTGATTTTATCTTGTTAAAAAGAGTAGGCTTGTTTCTAGCATTCAACTTAGTACAGAAAAGTACTATGGTAAAAACCAACCCATTTAAAGCATAGTAATGCCTGGCTGATATATCCCCTCAAGTCGTCTGTGGCAATTAAGCATTGAATGAGGACATTTCCATTGGATTTTTGAAGTGCACAATAATAGGTCTGGCAGTATTTTTATCAGTGGCATAGAAGCAGATATAAAATCATTGCTGAAGAAATATGCAGATAGTACAAGACTGACAGAGTGGAAAACAATGAACCATACAGGGCAGTCATACAGAATGACCTGGGTCGCTGCTTAAGCTGAGTTCACTAAAACAAAACATGATTTCAAGCTGCCAAACACAAGTCTGCCTACAAGCCAGGAATACAGGTCATGCTCACTGTACAGGGAACTGTATCCTGGCTAGCTAGGGCTAAGAAAAAAATGTTGGGGTCATGGTATACAAATAATTGAATGAGATACTAGTACAACAGTGTAGTGTATGCATGTAGGATGTTGATTTTGTTGCTTTGGTCCGTGTGCCTTAGATAAAACACTTAAATACCTTATACTGCTGGTGACTAGGAATTTTGTCTGTAAGATTCAAGAAAATTCACAAAACATCCCATAAGACGATGTGACTACCATGAAGGAAGAAGTCTTCTGAGGAGGAACTGAATGTATAGAACTGTTCAGTTTATCAGTGAGAAAATTAGAAGATGCATTCTTCATTTATTAATCTCTTGGGAGAAAATGCTAAATTCTCACAGCTTCTCTATTATTCCAAAGCATGACGAGAATTGATTTCTGAATTCTGAAGCTGAACAAAGTAAAAAATTGGACAGCTGATTACTGTCAGAGATGTTGCAGAGGTGATTTAGTCATAATTAGTTATTGGGGTTCAGTAAAGGGTAACAGTACGAATGCAATTGTTTGACATAGATAAGGTCAGAACAAACGTTGCAATGATCACATCAATATAAAATAATGTATGTGACCCCATTATTTAAATTACTGTGAATCTGACAGAGTATACATCTTAATATTTTCAAACTTCTTTAGAAATGCTGTTGAAATTAATAAGACAAACCAGCATTTGAAAAGGGAAAAAACTAAAATGTTGAGATGGAGGGAGAATAAATTTCATGCTACAAAGGATTCTGAGTTTATAGAATTTGTTAGGGTTTTTCCTTCAATTTAAATGAAAACTTTCTAAGTAAATTTCTCAGGGAAAAAAGTTTCAAATCAAGATACATATTTCATATCTTAGCAGCTTGTTTTATATTGTACAAATTAAACAAGAGCAAGAATTTAGACAAGTAATTTAAGAGGAAGTGTCAAGATGGTACCTTCTGATACCTTTGGAAAAATTCTTGTAAAATTAACACATTTTCAAAGCATTTGAATTTATAATAAAAATATTTTTATTTTCCTTTATCACTTTTACTGCTTATAAGAAGTAATTGATGTATGATTAAAAAATCCAAGTCCATCACTTTTGCAGCTCTAGTTCATTACTGACCTGTGCTAGTTACAATTCACTATGAATAATTATTGCAGCCTGAATTATTCATTCTTATTCACACATGATGTTGTGGTTTAACTCCAGCTGGCAAATAAGCTCCACACAGCCGCTTGCTCACTCCCCCCTAGTGGGATGGGGGAGAGAATCAGAAGGGTAAAAGTGAGAAAACTTGTGGGTTGAGATAAAGACAGTTTAATAGGTAAAGCAAAAGACACACATGCAAGCAAAGCAAAACAAGGAATTCATTCACTACTTCCCATGGGCAGGCAGGTGTTCAGCCATCCCCAGGAAAGCAGGGCTCCATCATGCCTAATGGTTACTTGGGAAGACAAACGCCATCACTCCGAATGTCCCCCCTTTCCTTCTTCTTCCCCAGCATTATATACTGAGCATGACATCATAGGGTATGGAATAGCCCTTTGGTCAGTTGGGGTCAACTGTCCTGGCTGTGCTCCCTCCCAACTTCTTCTGCACCTGGCAGAGCATGGGAAGCTGAAAAGTCCTTGATTTAGTATAAGCACTGCTTAGCAACAACTAAAACATCAGTGTGTTATCAACACTGTTTTCAGCACAAATCCAAACTGTAGCCCCATACTAGCTACTATAAAGAAAATTAACTCTATCCCAGCCAAAGCCAGCACACACGAACATATGGTGACATCTAACTTTTTGAGGAACAGTGAATAATAATTTAAATCTGACTAGTAACAGAACACCTGATAAGTTGACTGTTGACTATTGTACTGCAGGAGTGTTCCAGCTGAGCATTGTGGAACATGTAAATGAATCTTCGTGGCATCTTCAGGAAGGCAAATATGAACTCATCACACGTGTTCTTTTTATAGAAAAATTGACTTCTGAACTAGTTAAAATTGGTACGTGCAAAGCTGTTCAGGCCTGTGTTGCTGCACTGATATACAAGAAAGAATGCAGAAAGACAGAATGCTTATTTTAAAAAGGTGTACAATCTTGACAGCAATTTTAAGCCTATTACAACTTGCAGATAAGAAAGCAAAGATGATCCTATTTAAAGGATATTCTTATTCGCAGTCAGTATAAGGTCAAGGTTCACTTTAAAACATTAGGTAATTGAGATTTAATTGCAAGAACATTGATTTATTCAGTATTAGCTGTGTCTGCACTATAGTGAAACACTTGTGATAAAGTAGAAATTGTATGTGCATGAGAACAGAATACGGCCGGAAAGTAAGAAATGTTAAGATTTGTATTTTCATTCTAGTCAATAGCATCATTTATTTTGAACTGTCCTGTTAGAAACACTTAGTTATGCTAGTAGCTGGACCAGTATTTAAATCTTCAGGTTCAATTTAAAGCAGACATCAAAATATGTCTGCTGACCAGAAGCTATGTGAAATAAACTGAGGCTCATTATTTGCTTTTGAAATCAAACATTCTGTGAGATAACTGCACAGCAAAGTATATCACAGGGGCTTGTTAAGTGCACATGGATTACCAATCAGTTCAAACATTAACTTTGATATCAAGATTCTTTTGAACTACCACTTACAATTTCTTCACAGAGGAAAGAAAGTAGTTTTAAGAAAATGAATGTAAATGTGAATTAGTTCTTTCATAAAAGCCTCATTTGGGGAAACATCACATTTTGTCTGCTAAAGTATCTTCAACATGAGTATAATTTTTGCAAATATGGTCTTTGGAAGTGTACAAGTTTTTATGAGATATCACATCAGCCTCATGGGTAAATGAGATTCCATAACTCTAATGGTATAACATGCAGTGATGAGAAGAGGGTGAAGGGAAAGTTAGTCAAATCTCCAGGGTGTTCTGGCTATTATGAAAATGAAAATGCAATGCATGCTTTAATTCAAATCACATCAAAATTCTACTGCTGTACTGTTTTAGCTTATGTCACACTTTCTATCTCTTTTGCTGTTGAAGCCCTCAGCCTGTGTTTTAAACATGCTTTTGCAAGTGTTATGCAAGAAGCAATGGCAAAATAAAGTACAGATTAGTCTTGAGCCTGGAAATTTCAAGAGATAGGGGTAAACTGCTGACTCCGTCAGTGCCCAGTCAGTTCTGTTGTATCATTAAGTTCGACTCTGTGTCCTTGATGTTAGAAGTGATATTCTTCACTTCATGATCATGTACTGTTGAGGAATGAAAAACAGATAGCAAGAAATAAGTAAAATGTTCCTTTCTGTTTATCAGGATGCCAGCCTCGTCATTTTTACTTGTTTAATTGTGCATGGGCTTAGAACTATAAATGTTATCATGACTGACACCTTCACCATAATGAGTTCTTTTTTCATGTATGGTCATCCTATACATAATGACAAAACATTCACTAACCACCAAGCTTGTCTTGAGGCTAGATCTGACACCAAATAGGAAATCATTCAGTAGCAGTAAGGTTGTTGTAATCACTTCTTCCTATGCTTGTCCATTGCTGCCTAGCAATGTCTAGGCTACAATTGTGAAAATTGTCCATTTTGTTGTAATGCTTGTCCTGTGAATGTCTCTGTGCTCCCTGGCAATTTTCTGTGGATACCAAGAAGTCTGCTTCTTCAGTCTCCACAGTACAACGGCATTAAACATACCATGATTCATTGGCAGAAATGAGCAGAGAGGGAGCCACAGGGTACCTGGAATAGCTGTTCATTTCATGCCAAACACAGGACAAGAATTCTGAGACCCAGAAGAACTAGAAAAATAGTGATGAATGTGTTTCTCCAACTTTGTTTTTCAATTTCCATATCTGACATACAAAATGTTCTTACTAATGGCAGATTTTAATAAACATCTGGCTGTGGCTTAGAGTTGCTTGCATTTTAACCTTAGAGCTCCTCTGCAGTTAACTATCTGTGCTGCCTTTATTAGAGAATCTCTGAAAATGTGTTTATAAAACTAAAATGAATAGGCAGAGAACTGCATTCACTTACTGGAGATATGAGTTCAACGTCCAGCTGTGTCAGTGGTCATCTTCCGAGCATTTGAAAGATCACTTTTCCTTTCTGGGAAACAATTATTTTCACATATTAAATATTTGGAGATCTACAGGTAAAAAGAATGAAGCATGAGCTAGATACTTATTGCATGCATAGCCAGGAGGAGAACTAACTGAGGAGAAATGTCAGTCCTCTGTATAGTTGAACAAGCCTTGACCTTAGCAGTGAAGTCAACCCTAATGTTAGGGATCTTCCATTCTCTACTTTTATCCTATGATTTCATAATTTTGGTACCTCTTGTAACCTTTAAACCTCTCCTGCTGTAGAAAACTATTTATGATAACAAATAGCGTAAATTGCAGTGAAATTAGGCCAAGTACATTTCTGAAACAGTGTCGCTAGAGATGAGGTTGGCTCTAAAGCCAAAGGTAATCCCAGCATCCCAAAATTACGGCTAATCCCATTTTAAAATAAGATGTTAATGTCTCTCATGCTTTTTTGAAGCCCCATGATGTTTAACCAAAGTATTAAAATAGCTCAGCAGTGTCAAAGAAGTTTCTTCCTTCAAGAAACTATCCTGCTTTTGTAACTGTCCTCTTAGGTTGAGCTATCTGCCTTCCTCATTAGTCCCTCTACATTAACACAGTAACATATGGTGCAAATCATATGTCTAGGAAGTTCATCATGTGAATACTAACAGAAATCTTAAATCTGCATCCCCGCTGTACTTCTCTGTATGTGGTTCATTGTACCTAAATGTCGTGGTTTAGCCCCAGCCAGCAACTAAGCAGCACGCAGCCGCTCGCTCACTCCCCCCCGGTGGGATGGGGGAGAGAATTGGAAGAGCAAAAGTAAGAAAACTCGAGGGCTGAGATAAAAACAGTTTAATAGGGAAAGCAAAAGCCACGCACACAAACAAAGCAAAGCAAGGAATTCATTCACTACTTCCCATGGGCAGGCAGGTGTTCAGCCATCTCCAGGAAAGCAGGGCTCCATCACGCGTAATGGTTACTTGGGAAGACAAACACCATCACTCCAAACGTCCCCACCTTCCTTCTTCTTCCCCAGCATTATATACTGAGCATGACGTCATGTGGTATGGAATAGCCCTTTGGTCAGTTTGGATCAACTATCCTGGCTGTGTCCCCTCCCAACTTCTGCACCTGGTAGAGCATGGGAAGCTGAAAAGTCCTTGACTAGTGCAGCAACAACTAAAACATCTCTGTATTATCAACACTGTTTTCAGCACAAATCCAAAACACAGCCCCATACCAGCCACTATAAAGAAAATTAACTCTATCTCAGCTGAAACCAGGACACTGAATAAAGACATGCAAGGTTGATGTAAATCACTCAGAATATAGTTATTTTGAAGGTATAATGCACAGTTGTAAATGCTTCTATGAGCTGTAAACTATAAGCTGCAAATTCTAAAATCAGCCTTATAATATTAATTTATATTAAACTTTCTATAGTTGATGGAACTTTTGAAAGACTTTGTTCTACTGTACTTCAGACTCATTTCTGACTGAACAGCAGCAACAACTTCCATTTATAGGACATAGTACCTTATCTCAGCAAGACATCTCAAGGTGCTTTACAAGAGATGTACAATAATTAATAACACAGCTTGCAGTGCCAAGCTAATGATGGAAAGCAAAGGGAAAAACAAGTTGGTTTTCAGTTTTGATTTAAAGCACTCTGACATTCATGGCATATCTTGGCAGACAGTGTTAAAGCAAGGCTTTCAAATATCTGAAACAGCAGCATCCTAATAGAGCATGTAGTGAGATGCTAGGAGAAAAAGTACAGCACCTTGATACGACCTGTTAGTGAAGTGTGTGAGGACTGGAAAAAAAATGATGTAGTTTTTTTTTTTCCTTTGAGGCTGTGTGATTCTAAGAAGGGCCATTGAGTCAAGAGTGCTTGGAAATTAATAAGACACACTTTGATCACATTTTTTAAGACAGGAGTGGAGTTATATGCTACAGGTCCCCAGTCAGAATCCTATAAATATTATTTTAGTTTTGTACAAGCATAAAGGATGTTTTTGTCTGTGCATGGCACAACTAAGTGCAGAAAAGAGATTCTAAAATAACTCTTAAAAAATCATATCTACCTTGAACATTGTATATTCCGGTCTTCTCAATATTCTCAATATATGGAATATTTGGGAATACTTCATGGACACTTATCTCTTCTTTTGCAGAAACAGAAAGTATTTCTGATGCAAATCATTGAGAAGTATTCATACAATCCAACTGTAGACATTTACCTAACAGAGAAACCTAGATGAGTAACAGTCCAGAGGTATCTGGCTCTTCCTATTGACTAAATTTCCTGTATGCAAATACATCAGGTTTGAGGTACATAAATTTATGACAATTCATATGATGGCACAGGTGAAAGATCTATCTACTACATCTGATCTCATGCCCTGTCCCCAATAGTTGTTAATAACAAATATTCAGATAAATAGTATAATAAACAGTCTATATCTGATGTACCATCTCAGCTTCTGAAGCCAGTGGTTCCTAAATGAAGTGAACACCTAGATCATAGCATTTAATAGCCATTTATACATCTATAAATAATAATTAAAAACCCTGCACTATCTCATACATTTTAAACCAATTCATGTTTTTGGCATTCACAACATCTTTGGTGATGTGTTAATTTAATTACAATTGGGGTGGAAAAAAACACTATTTTGATTTGCTTTCAGTCTATCAAATTAAGCATAATGCAATCTTTCTAAGCCATGAGAAGCTGTGAATTACTATTCCTTATTTATTCATAAATACACCATTCATAATTTTATCATCTTTCTAACCTATGTCCCCACATCCACCACTTCTTCTAGCTGCTTATGTAGTACATTCTCAGGTGGCAGGCATCTGATACATCAATTTGTTCTTCTTTCCCTCTCCTGCAACTTTTTTTAGTTCTAGAGTATCTTCTGTGAATTGAGTGAGAAGACCAGAATATATTTGATTTTCTATATACAAGTCCAACATAGAACTACGGAGTGGAAAAACTATGTCTTTTTTGCTCTTTATATTAATTTGTAATACTGTGGTGGATTGATCCCAGCTGGCAGCTAAGCCCCCACCCAGTTACTCACTTCCCCTCAGCAGGATGAAGGAGAGAATTGAAAGGGCAAAAAGTGAGAAAAAACCTGTGGGTTGAGATAAAGGCAGTTTAATAGGTGAAGCAAAGCTGCAAGCAAAGCAATATGAGGAATTTATTCCCTGCTTTCCATTGGCAGGCAGATGTCCAGCTACTTCCTGGGAAGCAGGGTCTCAGCACATGTAATGGTTGCTTGGGAAGACAAATAATATAACCACAAACTACCCCCTTCCTCTTTTCCTTGAGCTTTTATTGCTGACCAGAATGTCATATGGTATGGAATATGCTTTTGGTCAGTTAGGGTCACCTGTCCCGGCTTTATCCCTTCCCAACTTCTTAAGCATACATGGCCTATTTGCTGGGGTGGCAGAGTGGGAAAAAGTTCAAACAGAAAGAGAACTAAAAAAACCCGCAATGCTGTGCAAGCACTGTTCAGCCACAGCCAAAGCACTGGTGTTTTATCAACACTGTTTTAATCACAAATCCAAAACACAGCACCATACAGGCTGCTATGAAGAACATTAACTCCATTCTAGCCAGACCCAGTACAAACATTCTTGGTTTTATGGCCTCTGTTCTGCTGTTTTCAGAGAACTATGTAGGATGACTCTAAGACTCTTTTACTGAACTGTGATAATTAATTAACAACATATCATTGTGTGTATATGATTGCTTCTCCTCTTCAGTTCTGCTTATATGCTTCAGGGTGTCCTGCTCCCACGTGGATTCATCCACAGATCACAGTCCCTTTGACTTGAGTTCACGCTGGAGTTCCAGCCTGTCCAGTACAGCAGCACTGAAACAGCAGCAATGTCCTGGCCATCTGCCAGCCCTGAAGCATTGTGTGTATATGATTGCTTCTCCTCTTCAGTTCTGCTTTGCCTGTAAAATACTGAATTGCACTTACCACTCAGTCTTTCAAAATTCTGAGGTTCTTCTGAAGATCTTTAGTAACATTTTATTTTTCACTACTCTAATTGTATCAGTAAATCTTTTTGTCTCAGCTTTTACTCCCTCTCCTGTATACTTTATAAACATGTTAAAACAACTCCACACTAGTTTTGAAGAACTTCACTGTACCTTACCTCCAATACAAGAAGTGTCAATTTGTTCCTCCTTTATTTCTACCTTTCAAATATTTTTTACTTATTGAAAGACTTTCTCTCTTATTTTGTGACTCAATTTAATTAACTTGGTAGCAAGACAACTAGTTAATTTTTTTTTCTTAACATATGGTATGGCTGTATCTGCACTTATATAGTGGCTGCAGCATATCTTGTGATTCTCTTCCAGTGGTGTTCTAGGCCACTTTGAACTCCACCACAGCTTTTAGACAGCCTGATCACCTAGAGTTCATCTCTATAGGCAGCAGCAGAGGAGGATAGCACAGAGAGATTCTTGGTACTGTGATCTTTCTCCAGTACTAAGTGCAATTGTGACCACACCATCTGGACATGGTCCTGGAAATCCTACTGTAGCTGACTCTGTTTGAGCAGGGGAGTTGGACAAGTTGACCTCCAGAGGTCCCTTCCAACCTCAGCCATTATTGATTCTGTGATACTGTGCATAAGGTGCTAGGAAATTGGAAGTGTTTCTAGATGAAGTAATACAGGGACATTGAGTGGGTCATGTTTCTTTCTTTGCTTGCAAACTTCTTTAAAGGTATGTGAGACACAAATTACCTCTGAAAATGTTATTCTTCTCCAAATAGACTATACTTAGAAACAAAACCACTAATTCTATTCCTGCTATGGTTTCAAACAGTGTATCTAGAAGTCAATTTAAAGTTTGGGGTTTTTTACTGCTCTGTGTTCTGATTCTTGTGTCCTGTATTTTATTTTTTTATTCTATTCTCTGTCGCAATTCCTCTGGCCTATGGTTCCTCAGGTTAGCCAAGACCTTTTTAAAAAAGTGACATTGTGTTTACTGCCTTCCATTCTCCTGTGGAAGAATGCTATGGGTGATACACACCATATCTAAAGGTTCAGCAGATTTAAATCTGATTTCTGTTAGAATTATTGTGTGAACAATCTCTGGTCCAGGCAATGTGTTTATTTTATTTTTTTTTTTTTTAAACCACCTGTATTGACATATGTGAGAAAGTTTCTGAGACTCATCTTTTATAAAGATGAGGCTTCAGCTTTAAGGGACATGATTTATCTACCTTCCTCAATAGGAAATATGTATGTTAAAAAAAAAAAAATATTTCTACTCTAATGTATCCCATCTCTTCTGTGCAGTCTGTTTAATCCTTGTTTATCTATGAATCCTTTCAGCTCTTTGTATAGATCCTACTTCTAGTGTGGTCAAAGAAAATTTTATACCAAACCATTTTTACTTTATGACTTACCTCATAATGGCTTAATATTTAAGTTAAAAATGTTATTCTCTGTCCAGTTGATTTTAGTTGGACCGTTCTGCATTTTGAATTATTTTCTTTTCCTTCTGCAAGACTATGTTCTGCTGTTCAGCGGAGTTGTTTGTTTTCCCATTTGCCTCTGCTTATTTGGATGTTTAGTGATACACTCTTGCTCAAAGCCTTTAACATGCTGAACTTAAAGTTAGGTATTATTACAGTATAATTTGATGGGTGAGCCTTATCATTTCCACAAAGAAGCTGAATTTGAATACTGCATGGCTATTAGCACACTGAACTTTGAATTAATCTGTCTGCTGTTAAGAATTGGATCAAGACATGTTTTTCCTCTTGTGAACCCTCTAATGAGTTGCTCTAAGAAGCATGGTCTGCAAATGTCCAGGTTCTTTAGCAGTTGTGCATTCCTCTCTATACAGGTCAACAGGTAAGGACAGTCTTCTGTATTATTGTGTTTTCTATGGCACAAGAGTAAAAAAAAAAAAAATAAAAAAAATCTATCCCACATACTTAATAGCCATAATTCAAGCACTGTAGTGTTGCAACACAATTTTGATTATCAGGGTGATATTCATCTCTCATCGCCTCTGTTACATGAAGTTTATCCTGCATTCTGAGCCAGTTGTCTTCATTTCTTCTAATGGCAACAATGAGAAAAAGATACAGCTCCCAAGAATACTTCACCTTCCTTGCAATGGGAAGATGGATTTTGTGAAGCTCTTAGTCTCTATTGTATCACAGAGACCATAGATTTGTAGTTTAGACTTCCTAGTCCTAAATTTTAACCTAAGTTTTAGATACCTAAATTTGGGAGACAGACATCCCTTCACTATGGAATAAGGCATCCTGTTTTCTCACTACATCTGCATTGATTACAAGGACTCATTAATAGTTTGCAACAGATAAGACGTCAGTCATTCTGGCCACAGTCCAACAATGCAATTAAGAACATGCTTAACATTAATCAACAGAACTGACTTCAGAGAAACTACTCACAAACTTAAAGTTAAGTAGGCATTTAAATATACAAGGAATCAATTGTCAGAGAAGAGAAAAATCTGGACGTCGGAAATTCGGTAAGCAATACCCAGCGAATGTGAGAATGTAGTGCAGCTGTGTATTAAAAGGCATATGGACTAGAGATTAAAAAACAAACGCAAAAAAAACAGATTATGTAGTGTCAGAATCAATGTCTGAAATCCTTATTTAAAATGTTCAAGGAGAAATACTTACTATTGCAAAATTAGGGAGAATAAACATCTAACAGGATCTTCACAGAGATTCTGCAGAGGCAAAAGCCTGTGTTCCGTGTTGCATGAAAAAGAGACACTGAGAGGCTGTCCTTGAATGAGTGGTAGATGGAGACTCCCAAGATGCAGCTATATATAAAAAAAAAGAGACCTGCAATCCTGGTGGAAACCAAACTGAATGGGAGCCAGCAATGTGTCCTTGCAGCAAATAAGGCCAAGAGTATTCTAGGATGCATTAGGACAAGCTTTGCCATCAGGTGGAGGAAGGTGATTCTTCCTCTCCAATGGGGACTGGTGAGACAACACCTGGAGTGCTGTGTCCAGATCTGGGCTCCCCAGTACAGGGAAGACATTGACAAACTGGAGAGATTCCAGTGAAGGCCTACCAAGACAGTCAGGTGTTGGAGCAACTGAAATATGAGGGGAGGCTGTGGGAAAGGTGTCTCTTTAGCCTGAAGAAGAGAAGGCTCGGGCGAGACTGTTATTGCTGTTTACAGCTTATTAAAGAGAGGATGTAGAGAAGATAGATCCAGATTTTCAGAATTATACAGTGGAAGAATGCAAGACAACAGAAACAAGTTGGAACATGGAAAACCTGTATCAGATTTTTTTTTCACCGTGGGAGTTATCAAAATCTAGAACAAGTTTCCCAGAGAGGCTGCAGAATCTCCATCTTTGGAGATGTTCAAGACTTAGATGGACAAGACCATAAGCAACCTACTTTAACTGTGACGTAGCTCTGCTTTGAGCAAGGAATTTGTCTAGATGACCTCCAAAAGGTCCCTTCAAACCTCAAATATTTTATAGTTCTATCCTACTTGCATAACTGAAGTTATGATTTTGAACTGGCAGTTCATTACAAGTCTTTGGATTAGTAGTTCATGGTTGGACATGGTAAATTTCTTGGCCGTGTAGTTCATACTTGGCCATCACTGTATATGCAAGAATAACAAATATTGCCACATTGGCTTCCTTTATAGCACTGGCTTCTCTGAAAGGCTCTGAATAGCTGAGAAGAATTCACACTAAAGTATATGAGAATTTAAACGTCTCCATGGGAGAAATATGAGTAGCCAGTAAATAGAATGATCAATGTTGGAACATTTTTAAATGCTGTTAATTATGGGGGGGGGGGGGGGGGGAGAAAGTTCCAGGACTTTTTCTTTGACCATGTAGAGATTATAATCTAACGGCTGAATAAACTGCAGTAGTAGGTGTACAGTGATTGAATAAGACAAGGGATCAAATAAGGATGAACCACTTGGAAAAATGTTAGCTCAAAAAAGCGAATAGTTCAGTAATCCTGTGCATCAGGATGTGATTGGCAACAACAGAAATGGACACTAGACAAAAGAGATTCAACTGACACATGTCTATACATTTCTCCTTACAATTTAAGCAGAAAGCCAAAATACCATGAAACAGACTTGCTTTACTCTGGGCATGCAGCCACATTAGTTCTAATTCCAAATCTACCATCAGCAACTCTTGGCTACTTCAGGCTAAGCTTTTGTACTGCTGTAGATATTTTAAATTATGAATGCATTTGCTAAGAGATGTCAGAGGGAAATTAAATAAAACTGTCCTTGGCAGTGACTAATAGTCTATTGTTTCTGCTTTGGCATGACTTATTTTGGTTAGTCTTTTTTCATATTGTGCTGCTGTTTAAATAATTAAAAAATAAAGTAGGAATTAGTAGACTTAGAGTTGACTATAAGACATAAAGTTATTTAAAAAAGAGAACCCCTCCATAAACTTGGGTCAACATGAAAGCAAATCCAAATGAAGCATTTCTAATGAACAAATTTTATCAGCAAGTTAGGGATGCAGAACTTTTTATTCTCCCCCTTTTGCTTAACTGTGAAGGATTAACAGAAAGAAAGACCACACAGAAAGGCACTTAAGAGTTGCTTTTTTTCCCCAGAAAATGTGACCTTGTGGCCTTGTCCTATTCTTTATTCAACTGTGTGTGAAGATTTAATATTTGAAAACTACAAAACATGTTCTCCTTCCCACATACAGGAAGTTTGGAAAGGTCATAGATATGTGAATATACCTCAAGCAGTATTATTGCTCACTGTGCCTTGTGGTAGTCATAGTGATTACAGTTTTTAGGGAAAATTTCTCAGGCTTGATCATTCCTAAGACAGAGTACACATAATTAATACTGAGATTAATTCTGAATCATACTGCAGTAATTATGTTATGTTTTGTAAGTGCAGAGTCAAGCCTCTGTTGTGTGTTCTTGCAGGATTTTGGCTGATATTTGCATAGACATACAAAAAGGGGGCAGAAATTCTGGAGACAACTAGAATATGCCCTGTAGCCTTTAACCTTTAAAAACTTAATTGGTTTTCTTATTAATTTTAAAAATCCTTCTGTTTTGTTCACTTTTCTTCAGGGATTTAAGAGCCCAACTACACCAAATACATTTTTAATGGAATAAAACCATATTTTTAACAGTGAGAGATTATCAGCTCCCTGGCCTATGACTTAATTCCTCTGCTTCAAAATTGTGTAGAACTTCTTAGCTGCATAGCAAACTCTAATCTATTGATTCCTGTAGTCCTATTTAATTTTTACCTTTACTTAAAAACTTCCCTGAATTTTTAATTTTTCACTTTTTTCTACCCACTTGATTTCAAATTTAATGGGTGAAATCAAGCATGCAAGTTTAAGATTTTTATCAGTGAAACCTAACAAAACCTTCTACTTCATGTATAATTTTCTTAAAGCAATAGTAAGAAAATTAATCTGATTGTATTAGAATTTACAGATTTCCAGAATGAGCTAGGATTAAATGTCAAGACAATAGCTTTCCAGTTTTGAAGTTTTTAAGTGTTTTCAAATGTTTGGTTTCACTAAATGAAAGCGTTCAGACTCTTCTTTCTGTACGAAACAAATTTAAGAATAAACACGTAATTCCACCATGAAAAATCAGAACCATTTCTTCTGAAAACTGAAGAAAGTAAATATATACAACAACTTAAATTTTTCATTTTTCTCTAGGTAAAATTTCAAGTCCACACATATAATTTTGCCCCCTGAAATTTACAGAACATTATCTATTCTGAAAATAGTTATGTAGTTCCTAAGTATATGCAGAAACTTCCATGTGTTGATTAATATTGTCGAGCTTAAATGTTTTTTCAAAATTTTAGCATTTATATGAGTGGTATTTGAGAAGATTTTATAAGCAAGATTTAAATTGATATTACTGTACACGTCAGAGCTTTCTGACACCTTGGTAATTCTGTTATTTATTATTATATTCTAACAAGTGATTAATGTAACTAAAAAGTGTTCATTAAATTAAATATAGCCTACCGATTATTTTCAAAAAAAAATTAGACTCATTAATGTCATGTCTTACTTGGAAATTGACAATTTGTTAAATATAATGGGAAACAAAAAGGATTTGAATGTTTAACACTAACTTAGTCTTATATAATAATTTGTAATGTCTAAGAAGTATCCAGTTGAGATAGCATTTATTTACAAGTAACATAAAATCGATTTCGAGACAACAGATCATTTCCTTGATTCAACATTGCAGATCTATGATTTATTGCACAATAACTTTGTACCAAAGGTTTAGTTATCTGATCAACTTGGTCTAAAACTCATAGAATGACAGAATCGTATAGGTTGGAAAAGACCTTTAAGATCATCGAGTCCAACCGTAAACCTAACACTACCAAGACCACAACTATACCATGTCCGTAAGCACCTCATCCAAATGTCTTTTAAATACTTCCAGGGATGGTGACTCAACCACTTCCCTGGGCAGCTTGTTCCAATGCTTGATAACCCTTTCAGTGAAGTAAAATTTCCTAATATCCAGTCTAAACCTCCCCTGGTGCAACTTCAGGCCATTTCCTCTCATCCTATCACTTGTTACCTGGGAGAAGAGACCGACCCCCACCTCGCTACAACCTCCTTTCAGGTAGTTGTAGAGAGCAATAAGGTTTATTGCTCAGCCTCCTTTTCTCCGGACTAAACAACCCCAGTTCCCTCAGCCGCTCCTAATAAGACTTCTGCTCTAGACCCTTCACCAGCTTCGTTGCCCTTCTCTGGACATGTTCCAGCACCTCAATGTCTCTCTTGTAGTGAGGGGCCCAAAACTGAACACAGGATTTGAGGTGCGGCCTCACCAGTGCCGAGTACAAAGGGATGATCACTTCCCTATTCCTGCTGGCCACACTATTTTTGATACAAGCCAGGATGCCATTGGCCTTCTTGGCCACCTGGGCACACGGCCGGCTCATATTCAGGCGGCTGTCAACCAACATCCCCAGGTCCTTTTCCGCCTGGCAGCTTTCCAGCCACTCTTCCCCAAGCCTGTAGCATTGCATGGGGTTGCTGTGGCCCAAGTGCAGGACCTTGCACTTGGCCTTGTTGAACCCCATACAATTGACCTCGGCCCATCGATCCAGCCTGTCCAGGTCCCTCTGCAGAGCCTTCCTACCCTCCAGCAGATCAACACTCCCACACAACTTGGTGTCATCTGCAAACTTACTGAGGGTGCAGTCGATCCCTTTGTCCAGATCATTGATAAAGATATTAAACAGAACTGGCCCCAGCACAGAGCCCTCGGGAACACAGCCTCCCAACTGGAGTAAACTCCATTCACCACCACTCTTTGGGCCCGGCCATCCAGCCAGTTTTTCACCCCGCGAAGAGTACACCTGTCCAAGCCATGAGCAGCCAGTTTCTCCAGGAGAATGCTGTGGGAAACCATGTCAAAGGCTTTGCTGAAGTCTAGATAGACAACATCCACAGCCTTCCCCTCATCCATTAGGTGGGTCACCTTGTCGTAGAAGGAGATTGGGTTGGTCAAGCAACTCCTTAGCACTGTTAACATTTGATCCTAGACATTAAGCTATGATATGGAAAGATTTATATGGAGAAGTATGTTAGAAAATAAGTTCCTTCCTGATATTAAAGCATTTCTTGCATAAAGCTTTCCTCATCACCTTGAAGCAATATTTGAAAACTATCTTAAAACTCTGTTGCTTTTAAGTAACATGGTTTTCTTTCTGTTTTTTGTGAGGAGTCAAGTTAAGTTGTTCATTTAAAATTCACTAGGGTGTTTGTACTATAAAGCATAACATATGATAAAATTACAGAATCACAGAAACTCTACATAGGTTGGAAGCTGTTATCAAAAGGGACAAACCCCCCTGCTTTGAGCAGGGCCAGGTGGAGCGGTATGCTCAGGACCACATCTAGTCAGGTACTGTATATTTCCATGGATGGTGAAAGGTGTTCTCAATGAGTCCTTTAGAAAGTAGCCATTGGTCAAAATTAGTTCAAAATTCATTCAAACAAATATAAAGGAGTGAATTTGGTTGCATCAGTTTCTAACCACCAATTTCTTTATATATGTCTCTTTCACTGGGAAAAAAATGTTACTTAACTCAGTATTTTCTCCGCTTCAAGGGAAGAAAAGATTCCTTCCATCAGAGATTTTTTTTTCTTATGATCTACGAAGAACGTAAGAGATGGAAATTCTCACTTTAAGATGTTTCATCTGTTGCACAAATCATTTACCATTCTCAGTTCCCCTCAGTTTTTCAACATATATTTTTAAACGTAAAAATACAAAATTACATTCAGAATTTGAAATATGACAGTGCCTACACCATAGCACAAAGGTAAAATCTCTGCATTGAGTCTGCTTACTTGTTTCCTATCTTACATTCAAGGGTAGTATTAGCCGGAGCTGTCTTAAGACTTCTCAGCTGTATAGCTGAAATTGATTTTTTTTTTTTTTTTCATCCCAACAATTTTGTTCTGAGGTTTCTGTAAGCCTGGGGAAAGTTGAGGAAACCATGGATAGGTGTGAGGGTCTGCCTCCCTTTGTCTAGTTCATTTACCTTTAGCCTTTCACTGTTAGATGTAGATCCCCATAGCGCCCTACAGACCAGTCCTCCTTCTCACAGGACCTACTAATATCCTTTTCCCTTTTTGCAAATGCTTCTCCCATTTTCCTGTATGACGTTTTGCTTTACCTTGCAACAGTGGATAATCTCACTCTTGTGTTTCTCAAGCAACTGGAAAGAGAGAAGTGAAAGGAAGATAATATAAGAAGAGAAATATGAATGGGAAAAGGCAGGAAAACCTGTCAAAATTCTATGAAGTGCAGAGCTCAATTTTTCCAGTTGTAATGAGGAGGAGGGACTATCTGTCTGGCCTAAATTTGACTCACACTGAGTACAGCAGAGGGTTACTGGCAGTGTGAGACAGTGATGAGTTTTTTGGTTTGCAGCTAACCCTAGAACAACCCACCACTGTGTCCTCTGGCATAAATATGTGTTCATCAGCAAAGACCCTTCCATCCCATCACTGATTTTCAGAACAGTTTCTATTATGTAGGCATGAACTTGTTCTTGGAGGTATGTCTATGATTTTAGCTATATTAAATTGCATTTTCTTTAAATAGACTTAGCTCACCAAATGATACAGTTATCTCTCTTTGATTGATTTAATCTTCCTGTTACTCCTCACTGTATCAGCCCCTTTTACATGTGCAGGTGTTATCAGCAGTGGTTTATATTTCTGTCCAATTTTTTAATTAACAGCATTGCAGATAGCCAGAACACAAGTAAAAAAGCCCCATCAGGTGATGATCCTTTTTAGATAAATACTTATTGAGCTATCCCTGTTAACTGTTCTGAATTATTTCAACATACACTTTTTTTTACACTGGACAGTGCTATTAATCAAATCAATGTGTGATACTCAGTCACCTGTTTAACAAAAATACTGTGCATCGACAATGTATCTGCATAATTTCTATATTAACCAAACCTGTAATCTCATCAATGAGAAGAATTAGATGTTCTTCTGGTTTTTTTGGCTCTAAAGCTAAATGGACTGGTAGCATTTACATTTGTATTCCTTAACGCTGTCAGATGAATCAATGGGTCTCAGCTGACAAATTGAAATTGCTTTCACAGTCCTTCCTCATTAAGCAAAACGCGGTCATCTGGGTGCATTGGTTACCCTGACTTGTCACTGTGCTCATGTGATCCTTTGTAAAACTACCTGGAAAATTCCATTTCCTACTCTTTTTCTTGTTCCCATTTCAGCTGCATTGTGCTTTTCAGAAAAGTACCTTTTGATTGCAGAGATTTATTCTGTAGTACAGGACAGACTGTGTGGTTGTGGATAAGGAACAAGAAAGCAGTCAGGGTGCCGGGGTGGCCAGGGCCCCCCTGGGGTCTGTCAGGGCAGGACCAGGTAGCCAGGAGCAGGGCAGCTGGGGGAGCACTGGGGCAGCCCCAGCCCCAGTCATTGGACACCTCCCTGGGGACCGGGATGGGCCAAGGCCCGGGCTGAGATGTGGGGCTGCGAGTGGGGGTCAGGATCAGACCTAGTGAGGGGAAGCAGGGCCCTCTCACCCAGGATGGCCTGGTAGGGCCATGGAGGTGGGGACAGAGACGGGCTAAGGCTTGGCTCAGATGCCAGCCCATGGGTGAGACTTTGGATTCAGATCAGTGGGACCACAGATGAGCAAAGGCAGGGTGAGAGCCGCGGCTGAGATGAAGGTCACAAGTAAAGAGTGAGAGCTCCTGGAAAGGCTTTTTCCAGCCCTTTTTCCAACAGCTCTTCACACCAGTTTCAGGCCAGATGGTTGCATATCAGGCTGCTTACCCAAACCCAAGGGAGGGGGCTGAGGGCCCCGACGCGAGCTCTTCTCATAGCCATGTTTACACAGCGGCACTATCTATCAAAGAGATGCCTCTGCCTTCAGTTCTGGGATGTCAAAAGTAGGAGAGAGATTGTGTTTTTAAAGGAAAGGGAGGTGGAAGGAAAGCACCAGTGGGAATGACTGGCTGCAAGCACAGGCAATCGGTCCTGCTAACAGGACAAAGCATGCTCAGAACTCTTTTAAAATTTCCCCACGTGCATTTCCTGGGCACCAGGCCCTGCTGTATCATAGCCAAAATACGTGGTGAAACTCCATGAAGCTGAGAGTAAGTGATCTCATAGTGTTATAGTTAATTGTAGGGAGTTTATCAAGAATACCAAGTACTTTCATTTCATGAGAGAAATGGGAGGTACCAATCAATGTAATTATATACCCTAGTCACAAAATCACTTTAGATTAAATGGTTATGACATTGGAATGTAAAAATAAAAAATCAGAAATTGCTTCTATTTGTTGGAATATTTTCCAACAGATAAACAACTTTGAAGAACCTTCAGTGTATTTTTCATATAACTCCTTGCAGAAAACAGATGTTCTGGTGATGTGCAGTTATTTAAAAGGTATCTAATCTCATGATATCCTTGATGAACTTGGTCATCCCAAAATATCTTCACTCTCATAGAAAGTTCCTCTCCTCACTTGTCTCAGATTCACAAATTCATCACTAAAATAATTAAATTCTGTGCCTTGGCAGGTTCTCTGGCAAATGATCCCACATGATAATCTGCAGAGAATTTAAGATGAAAACCAAGTCACATTCTTTTGTGTCAGAACTGCAGAACTGCAGTTCTGCCAATATAATCATACAGACAATGAACACACATGCAAATACAAAATTACATCAATGTAAACTGCTATAGCTTTTTCAACAAACTTCTCCTTTTAAAGAATGTGAATTAATAACTGTACTGGAACTTCCTATAAGACTTTTAGATAGGTTATCATAAACAGGATTCATTTCTACATTTAGGTAGTTTTCTTGGTCTTCCTTGTCAGTAGTGTTATTTGATCAAGATTCCATTTGCTTTAAGGGTAGTTATCATGAAACTAGCTTTCAACCAGCTCTCTTGCTTTAGGGAACACTAATACTGCTTTATTTATAATTGTTACTAATTTTATTGCTCTTGAAACACTGCTGAAAAAAAGAGCACCCTCTAGCATTATTTTCTTAGCTCTGTGTTGAAATGCTGAACGGTACTTGCAAACCAATTTGTATTCTAATTATGCAACTCGAGAGTGACCTTGTAAGGTTGGGATCTTGCCAGTATTTTAAAGGATTTATGTAAACGCTTTCCATATATGAAGCTAGAGAAAACTAGACAGTTGGAAACAAAAGCATCTTGTATATACAGAAAGGCAAATTAACCTCTGAAGTGTCTCAATCAAACAGAATAGCTCTTTCAGAGAAGTGTTTAATTTATTATGTGTAAATTAAAAAAAACCATAACATGAAACAGAGAACATCATCTTGTTTGTTGCTGCTTTTTAAATCTGGAAACAAAGATTTTGTTCTATTTCATGAAAGCTTCACTTGAACCTATTTGACAGACGTTGTATGATTTACATGTGTGTTCTCTGTGTTATGCTAATTCTCCTTTGAGAGTGAGTGAGTAATGTGGATTTTCTGGAAGAGAGGAGACTGCTTCTTCCCTGGTGAGTAACTGAGCCTGCTGAGTAAAAGAAGGCTCCAAAGATTGCAGGATATGGCAGTAGCAATGAAGAGTCCCTGCAAGGAGCTGCAAGACTGCAACTCAAAAGAATGATGATAAGACCAGGAAACAGAAAGTAAAGTGTCAGAAGCAATGGAAGAAATCCTCCTATGAACAAGAATTGTACAGTTAGCTCCAAGTTAGTCACTAAGTTGATTGAAACCAACTCTGAAGTTAGAGATGTGCTTGCAAAAACACAATAGGCAGGGCAAGAACTCTTTCCAAGCCCTTTTTCTACTTTTTATGTTTTGTTTCTGTGCTGTCTTCCTTGGTCATTTCAAGTTTTATCATTTAAAATACAACTGTTGTGGTTTAGCCCCAGCCGGCAACTAAGCACCACGCAGCCGCTCACTCACTCCCCCTCGGTGGGATGGGGGAGAGAATCAGAAGAGCAAAAGTAAGAAAACTTGAGGGTTGAGATAAAAACAGTTTAATAGGGAAAGCAAAAGCTGTGCACGCAAGCAAAGCAAAGCAAGGAATTCCTTCGCTACTTCCCATGGTCAGGCAGGTGTTCAGCCATCTCCAGGAAAGCAGGGCTCCATCACGCGTAATGGTTACTTGGGAAGACAAACGCCATCACTCCAATGTCCCCCCTTCCTTCTTCTTCCCCAGCTTTATATACTGAGCATGATGTCATGTGGTATGGAATAGCCCTTTGGTCAGTTTGGATCAACAATCCTGGCTGTGTCCCCTCCCAGCTTCTTCTGCACCTGGCAGAGCACGGGAAGCTGAAAAGTCCTTGACTAGTACAGCAACAACTAAAACATCTCTGTATTATCAACACTGTCTTCAGCACAAATCCAAAACATAGCCCCATACCAGCCACTATAAAGAAAATGAACTCTGTCTCAACTGAAACCAGGACAACAACTTTCCTATGACATGTTTTGTAATTTATTTTAAGTTTATGAGGTTTGAAGAGCTCACTAGGAAGAAATGATCTAGGATGATCCACGTTAAAGCTCTGGCTGACATGTCATCTGTGCTTCAAGTGCCTTTCCTCCTTGTTCATCTAATTCCTTATCCCCTTCAAAATACTGCTCTGAAGGTGCTGCATCACATCTTTTTTCTCCCAATAGGGAGCTGGTTGTCATTGATATTGTTAAAATTGTACTAAGTACCTGGATTCACTCTCTATCTTTCTAACCCATATCCCTGTAGTCTTTCAGAAATTGTTCTTATTAATGTTCATCTCATCACTCTCTGGCCTGAAACTGAAAAGGCAATTTAGGACTGGGGCTAGATCTGCTGCAGAAAAATCAGAAAATTTACAAGATTTCCTTAGACTAAGTACATACATTAAAACACTATATTGCCTTGGAAAAGCCTCACAAAATTCAGGTTTTGCATTCTCAGAAGGTATGTATGGCTACAAATATATTAAATCCCAGAGATTAACTATGGATGTGATTTCAACCGAGAAAATTCAGTTGGGAGGAAAAGGAATAAAAGCAGATACTTTTAGCACTGATGCATTGTTGTTTCTTAGAAATGCAGAAGCTGACAGATGGGCCCCAGAAATGAAAATGAAGAGTGGGATATAGTTCATCTTCCTATAATCATCTGAAAATTTTCTAAGTTAGCTGTATTTGCTCCTGCTGTCAAGTGAGAAAGAGGCACTCCCTGTGCCACATGCACAGGTGATTAATCTTATGTGGTTTATAGAAAATGAATTTATACTAGCTAAAGATTCAATGAATAAGTATATTTGTACTATTTTTAAAAGAAAGGTGAGAGGTTACTTCATTTTTAAAATACCATTAACAGTCCAGATTTTCATATTTTACATGCTGAACCTTCCAGTGAATTAAAATGTTATGAAAATACTGTGGTGTATCAGATGTCAAAGTAGAAACCTTTTTTAAAGAGGAGATTAATCCTCTTTTTAATTAATTATGTTGAAGCATCTAAATGTATATTTGTTTATACAGTTATATAACATGGGTACATCTCAAATATAGCATCTTTTATTACAATACAGGATGTTTAAATTACAGTCTAAACAGCAGTTTGCAGGAGGTGGGTGTGCACACCAGGTTCTTGAAATGGAAGCATGAAACACGTTGCTTCCAAGTTATCATACTGATAAATGCTGGTGGTGAACAGCAGTCTCTCAAACCAGATAAAATGAAAAAGAGTGAGGAAGTATCTTTGTGGCACTTTAAGGGAGATAGTCAATGTGCTATAAGAGAAACATCCACTCTGCTCCCCTTCTGAGCAGCTACCAGATATGAGAAAATACAGATGTGAGTATGTGAGAGATGGACTTGCATCAGGTCCTGCTGAGGTACAGGTCAGAAGGCTCATGCTTGCAGAGATTAGGAAGGGCATCATATTGACATCTTACCCTGAGAGCCAAAACACCTTGGTGGACCTCCTACTTCCGGGAACCCACACTGTTCACAAAGTACAAAATCATTAACATAAGAGATCAAACAGCACAGGCGGTTTTAGCCTTAGATTTTTACCTACCTCTAAAATGCTGTGGAGTCTGTATCTGTTGTTATCATATTGGCAATGTGTATCAGATGTCACATCAATAAAGACTTTGTGATCTCCATCTGTTGGTCTTTCTTTGGTACTAGGTTCTCTGTCAGTTCATGTAATGATTTTCAGCTGACCTTCGGAAGTGTGCTATTGGCCAGACTAGATAAAATGTGTTAAAGTTAAGCCAAGCCCTTAGGTTGAATAACAATGAAGAATTCAACCTCTGTGACTTTTGTATGTTGTAGGACAAATTATCAAGGTAACTTCAATGTTAAATTTTATACTATGGCATATGTCTTCAGCTAGTTCTTTTAAAATATAAAAAATGCATAAGAGTAACTATATTTAAAAAAAAAAGTTTAAATCAAAAGTTTATAGAGATTATAAACTACACATCGTGGAAAGCCATCAGAGATTCAGGAACCAACCATTTCTTGTTCTGGTATTCTTAAACCAGCATTTATGGTAAATTTCATGCCTGTATCTTTATGGGAACATTTGTAATAAAGCCAAGCACCTATCTGCCATGCCAAGTTTATAACTACCCTTATTTAAACTAATAATTTCCTTAAAAGTGCTTATTGTGACATCATATTTAACACACAACTTTACAACCAGGATGCTTGTTTCAGTAACTAATAAAATTATCTTTATTTTGCTTATTTCGTAAGTTTTCAGGGCAGTTTGGAGGAAGGTGTTTCTTTTCCTGGTTTGGAATAAAACTACATTGCATCTTCACTACTCTCAACATTTTAGCTCAATCAACTTAGTAATTTCCAGTATATTATAATATTCCAGGTGCATAGTTTTTATTGTATTTTTACTCCTAAATTACGACATTGGTAACTTCCAGTTGACTATATTTAGACCTCCCTTTATGGATGAATCCAAGTGAAACTGATTTCTGTCTGCTTTTTATATTTTTGACATCATCACCAACACCTTGTCCATTGTGTGTTATTATATCACTCATGATTGTATTGAACAAAGTCTCACACCTATTTATTTACAACATCCCAGCTACGGTAGTCAAGGACCTGAGTGAGTTTATAACTTTTTGTACTGGTTTGAAAGAATTAAGAAGGAAACTGAGAAAATGAAGTTTTTAAGCAGAAAATACATAATCTAAGGAACATGTGTGCTACATACATAAAATGTCATCATTTCATGTGTGTTCAGAACCAGAAGAAATACGATTATTTGTGCTTTGAATCAATGATTCAATTATTCCAATATCTGTGTACTCTCTCTGGCTTTTAATGATACTGTTCTCTCTTCTCTGGATGGTTATATTGCATTTATGTATATATTACATGTTTCTAGCTTTCTGTTTTTCCCATGCTTGTGCTATGGATATTCAGTTAGTCCAACTTTAAAAGTTAATTTCAGGTTCAGGATTATTGGAAAACTGAATTAGGAATTTTGTACCCTATTTGTAAGGTTCTGACAAATTAGGCTGTATGGTCAACCCGTCTCAGGTAATAATATCTGAGATGGGGATAGGACTTCCCTGTGTCAGATTAGTATGAACATAGATAAGCTGTATATTGCAAAAATCTTCTCTCTTGTTTAGATGTTACATTTCATGAGATCTAGTTTCAATTCCTTTGTACCTTACATGTTATTTGCAGCTACTCAGACTATGTTTTAAATGGCTGTGGAACAGAATGACAACTTTTCCAAGGCTTTTTTAGATCTGAAAAAGACTGCATACTTTTGAAAGCATTAGGCAGTTTGCTCAAAACTGTATGTATGTATTGTTTTGGGACGGAAAGGGTGTTCTAAACCCAGTAAAATAACAGTTCCAGTAAATATAAAGAAAAACTTGGAAAGATGTAAAGTTAATGACTCAGAAGATAAAATTTAAGAATTACCATTTGTATATCTAAGGTTGCTCTTAGCCTAAGTTGTTCTTGATATTTTTGTTAAGGGTAAAAATTACTTTGTAGAAAATCTAGAATTTGAAAAACTGTTATTGATAGTAACTTCCATATAACTAGTAAAGATCAGATCCTATATATAACAAGGAATATGGAGAAAATGTATCACTTCCCCCACCCCTAAAAGAAAGAAAAGAAAGAAAGCCTTCACACCCAGAGGTATATCAGTGCTTCCTACACAGGAAGAAGTTGCAGATACTTAAATTTTACTTTTTAATACTTGTGATCAATGCAGTCAAAGTTAAATTTCAAGTAACTTTAGATGGAAAGAAGTTACATTTTTGTCTTTCATGAAGCTGAATTTTATATGGTGTCTGTTTAATATGACAGGTGGGAGAAATGGGATGGCAGGCTAGATAGCAAGGTTAACAATGTTCTCACCTTGTCTTGTCTCCCCCATCTAGGAATCTCAGACTTGTGCAAACCTGATCTGTGAAATGTGCAAGATTATGCCACTTAGATTACAGGGATTTAAGGAATTCAGGATATTAAATAACAGTTATTTGAATCTATATTTCTGAGAAATGTGTTGTAACAACTACAGGCTGCTTTGCCATATCGTGCTTGCATCTCAGTGGGAGGGAATACCTTGTTACTCTGAACATGAGGCTGATATCTACTATAAGCCCCAGGTTTAAAACTGAGTAAGATTGGCCCATTTATTATTTCCCCTCAGCTTGTCTCTAGTTCTCTTTTTGCCTCCATGTACACCATAGAAAAGATGCTAAATAGAGTTATTTGTTGTGTGTGTGGGTACTGGAAATACAGGAATAATTTAATAATAGGAAAAGTGTCACTTAAATTTCCTCCTCCTTATTTCTGTCAGGCAGCATCCTGTATGCTTGTTGCTTTATACCCTTCACTACTTAGAAGCTGTTGCAGTTTTGTGATGTTCTCTGTACATAATTTGTGAAGTGCTTTGGGATGAAAAGTGCCATATAAAAGTAGGGTATTATTATAGTGTACTTTGCTTCACTGGAGAAGCTACATCAGGAAGATTCTTTTATTGGGTTATCTCCTAGGTAACTGTGATTCACTGTAATGATAGTGACTAGCATTCTTTAAATGGGACAGTAGTGGCACAACTACAATCTAATGGGGATAAAATTAGATAGTGCCAAGTTGGGTAATGGTGATTAACCACATACTAAATGGATATAAAATTATAAGCTCTGCCTTCTTAATACACACACATTTCCAATTCAATATTAAAGGCTATATTTTCCAAGATTCTCGGGAGGCTTTCGTAACAATAAGAAGTTACTGCACTATCATATTTCAGCCTCTACATTTCAATTGCATCTTAAAATATCTAAGTCATTGTACTACTTCTAAGTTAAATGTCACAGGACAATGCTTTGTTGTATATATTTTATATATATAGTTGTAGCAATTGCATGGTAATTAAGGCCTTGATTCAGCAAAGCAAATAAGGACAACCTCACTTTTCTTGTTATTTCTGGAGGACTATTCACACATTTGAAGTTCATATTTGCATGCTATGATGAGAAGCCTTGGGATAATCAGATGCCATATTCCTCCTCCCACTGAACCACTACACCAACACAAACTTCTACTTTCTCTCACTTGTGCATAACACCCATTCTTTATCATTACTGTAACAACTCATTTTAAAATGCCTTAACTGTACAGCAGCTCTCACTTTGCTGACTTCCGCATATGATGCTTAAGAAACAGGTCACTGAAAACAGACAACAGATTGTACCATGTACTCTCTGGGATACCTGACCAAAGCCAAACAGCTTGTCCCTCATTACTGTTGCCTGTCGTTATCAACACCAGGGAACACAAGTATCTTCTTATCTTCCAGGCTACAGCGACAGGGCCATGTTCTGCCTGATTTTTTGCTATAGCTGGAAAAACATAAACATAGCTAGACAACAGAAGTAATTCTCCACTTGGCACAATGGAAGAAGATTCCTGTGTGATAGTGAGGAAGCTGAGAACTGTGTCAGTAAAATGTAGGCTGTTACCACAAATGCCGCCATACTACAGGATATACTTGCAGATGAAAGAAATAATACATCCAGAGAGATTTCTAACAATCATGTGACAGCATCCTGGAAAGCTTCTCATCTAGTGCAAGACTTTCATGATCCTCCTCTGTGTCCTGAGTGCTATACAGAAATTGAAAAATGTCTTCCAGGTGCTCTCCTGAAGTACCTATTAATTCTTACAGTTACTCGTCTGGGAAAAAAAAATGGCCCTAGATTTGGAACAAAGGTTAAATCTTAAATTCGTGCTGGAGGAGTTTAAACAATTAAGGCATCTAGAAACAGTTATTTATCTACAGTATGCAATCTGGATTACCAGAATTTGATATTTATGACATCTTAAGACATATGAAGAGGAAAGCAAGGTGGCTTGCAAAGAGAAACTTACAGTAGAATTCAACTGCCCAAATTTAAAGTTTTAAAGGTTTAAATCTAAGCCTGAGCTAGTCAAATTATGTGCCCTTACAGTAAATGGAGAGGAAAAAATAGGCACTTCTAGGGAAAATAAATTTGATTGTAAAATATTAAACAGGCATTTAGATTTCTAAAATTAGATGAGACAAATACCATTCATATCATTCTAATTAGTTCAGAGGAGCCCAATCCAACACTGAATAAATAGATAAGAGAACAAGCAGCAATGGAAAATCTGACTATAACACTCAAACATTAATGTTTTGTATATATATCCTTACTAGAAAGTTTAAAAAAGTATTAGTTGTGCTGAGAATATAAAGTGTTATATGAAGGACTATATAAATACATATATTTATCTGTGATTAGTAATGACACAGAATGCATATATACTTACATGCCTTGTCTCATTTATTTTTACAGTTTTTACAAATAGAATGTCTCAGATCTGGGGATCCATTTCTATGATAAGATATAATAGGCAGACTGCGAAGGCTTCCAGCAGTGGATGGAACTGATGTAACATATGTGTGACCTTTATTTGCTTATGTATTGGGTCTGGCTAGGGTGGAGTTCATGGTCTTCATAGCAGCCTGTATGGTGCTGTATGGCCTGTTTAGGAGACTGGTCGAGAGAGTCCCCTGGGAGGCAGCCCTAAAGGGCAAAGGAGTCCAGGAAGGCTGGACATTCTTTAAGGAGGAAGTCCTAAAGGCACAAGAGCAGGATGTCCCCAGGTGCCGAAAGACGAGCCAGCGTGGAAGAAGACCAGCCTGGCTGAATAGAGAGCTTTGGATAGAACTCAGGAAAAAGAGGAGAGTCTACAATCTCTGGAAGAAGGGGCAGGCAAGTCAAGAGGACTACAAAGGTGTAGCGAGGTTGTGGAAGGAGAAGATTAGAAGGGCCAAAGCTGAGCTAGAGCTCAATCTGGCTGCTGCTGTAAAGGACAACAAAAAACACTTCTTCAAATACATTAGCAGCAAAAGGAGAGCTAAGGAGAATCTCCAGCCCCTAGTAGACGGGGGAGGGAACACAGTGACCAAGGATGAGGAAAAGGCTGAGGTACTTAATGCCTTCTGTGCCTCAGTCTTTAATAGCAGGGCCAATTGTTCTCTGGGTACCCAGCCCCCTGAGTGGAAGATAGGGACGGGGACCAGAATGGAGCCCCCATAATCCAGGGGGAAATGGTTAATGACCTGCTGCACCACTTAGACACTCACAAGTCTATGGGGCCTGATGAGATCCACGCAAGAGTACTGAAGGAACTGGCAGATGTGCTCACCAAGCCCCTTTCCATCATGTACCAGCAGTCCTGGCTAACTGGGGAGGTCCCAGCTGACTGGAAGTTAGCAAATGTGATACTCATCTACAAGAAGGTCCAAAAGGAGGATCCAGGGCCTGTAAGCTGATCCTGTCAGCCTGACCTCAGTACCAGGAAAGCTGATGAAGCAGATCGTCCTGAGTGCCATCACACGGCATGTAGAGGATAATCAAAGGATTAAGCCCAGCCAGCATGGGTTCAGGAAAGGCAGGTCCTGCTTGACCAACCTGATCTCCTTTTATGACAAGGTGACCTGCCTAGTGGATGAGGGAAAGGCTGTGGATGTTGTCTATCTAGACTTCAGTAAAGCCTTTGACACTGTTTCCCACAGTATTCACCTGGAGAAACTGGCTGCTCATGGCTTGGACGGATGTACTCTTTCCCGGGTAAAAAGCTGGCTGGATGGCCGGGCCCAAAGAGTGGTGGTGAATGGAGTTTACTCCAGTTGGCGGCCGGTCACAAGCGGTGTTCCCCAGGGCTCGGTGTTGGGGCCAGTTCTGTTTAATATCTTTATCAATGATCTGGATGAAGGGATCGACTGCACCCTCAGTAAGTTTGCAGATGACACCAAGTTGTGTGGGAGTGTTGATCTGCTAGAGGGTAGGAAGGCTCTGCAGAGGGACCTGGACAGGCTGGATCAATGGGCCAAGGTCAATTGTATGAGGTTTAACAAGGCCAAGTGCAAGGTCCTGCACTTGGGTCATAATAACCCCATGCAACGCTACAGGCTTGGGGAAGAGTGGCTGGAAAGCTGCCCAGCAGAGAAGGACCTGGGAGTGTTGGTTGACAGCCGCCTGAATATGAGCCAGCAGTGTGCCCAGGTGGCCAAGAAGGCCAATGGCATCCTGGCTTGTATCAAAAATAGCGTGGCCAGCAGGAGTAGGGAAGTGATCATCCCTTTGTACTCGGCACTGGTGAGGCTGCACCTCGAATCCTGTGTTCAGTTTTGGGCCCCTCACTACAAGAGAGACATTGAGGTGCTGGAGTGTGTCCAGAGAAGGGCAACGAAGCTGGTGAAGGGTCTAGAGCAGAAGTCTTATGAGGAACGGCTGAGGGACCTGGGGTTGTTTAGCCTGGAGAAGCGGAGGCTGAGGGGAGACCTTATCGCTCTCTACAACTACCTGAAAGGAGGTTGTAGAGCGGTGGGGGTCGGTCTCTTCTCCCAGGTAACAAGTGATAGGATGAGAGGAAATGGCCTCAAGTTGCACCAGGGGAGGTTTAGATTGGATATTAGGAAATTTTACTTCACTGAAAGGGTTATCAAGCATTGGAACAGGCTGCCCAGGGAAGTGGTTGAGTTGCCATCCCTGGAAGCATTTAAAAGACATTTGGATGAGGTGCTTATGGACATGGTATAGTGGTGGTCTTGGTAGTGTTAGGTTTACGGTTGGACTTGATGATCTTAAAGGTCTTTTCCAACCTATACGATTCTGTGATTCTATTTGGATTTGTGACTAAAATAGTGTTCATAACACACCAGTGTGTTGGCTATGGATGAACAGTGTTTGCACAGCATCAAAGCTTCTCCTTTTTCCCACTCTGTCTGTCCCCGTCCATTCTCCCTCTACCACTGAGTAGGTTGGGGGTTGGCAAGAGGCTGGAAGGAGGTACAGCTGAGACAGCTGAGCCCAACTGGCCAAAGGGATAACCCATACCATACAGCATCATGCTGAGCAAAAGGAGGAGGAAGAGGACACGTTTCTGGTTATGGCTTTTGTCTTCCCAAGCAACTGTTACGCATGCTGAAGCTTTGCTTTCCACGAAGTTTCTAAACATCTGCCTGATGATGGGAAGTAGGGAATAAAATCTTTCTTTGCTCTATTGGCGTGCACAGCTCTTGCTTTCCCTATTAAACTGTCTTTATCTCAGTCCCTGAGTCCTTTTGCCTTCCTTCTATTTTCTCTTCATTTCACAGGAGAGGGGATTGAGGGAATGGCTTTGTGGGTATTTGGATGTTGGTTGGGGTCAACACACCACAACTTAATATCACACTTTCTATGAAACCTAATAAAGGAAAGCTGACTGTTTCACAATAAACTTTTTTTCCCTTGACAAACTTTATGTGAAAATAAAGGTATAACTCATTGAAGCAGAATATTAAGTATAGCTACTGACAAGAGTCTGGCAGTACAGTTTGACAGGTCTTGACAGCAAGTAATAGAGCTTTGCCGGTTTGCAATAGCTGAGAATCTGGCCCTTCATATCCTTCTCTTAGGAAGCTACATTGTGATTACTTTAGTCTCTGTCTGAGAAAAAGAGGAAGTATTTTGTGACTTGCAAGAAGAATCGATGAATTGAAGACTCAGCCACCGACAGATATAGCTTGAGATCAGAATGTTTTATCAAATTACTGTTGCTCTGCTATCACTAACTCTATAAAGAAGCAGGCACTGACCTATTGTAAACCTTACATATTTTCAGGGGAAAATTGGAGCTAGGCTCAGGGCTCTATTTTTGCCTGAGAATAATGCCACAAAAATATTTGTGACGCTGCATCATGTTTTCTGAATGTAAGATTAAAAAAAGGCTGTTTTGAACCTGAGGCAGTTTTAAAATGTGCTTGATCTGATTTCATTTGTTTTATAGGAATGAACAAGGACTAATTTATCTGTAGTGGGGCCGTTCTCATTGAAATTATAACTCACTATCAGGAATATTGTTATTGCACTGATATTTGAACTAATATTTTGTTCAGATACTGATCAGATTTCAGGGGGAGTTAGCTTTATCTTTTTCTATTATTTTATTGAGGATATCACAAAATAAATATTGAAATACATAATTCTGTACCTCTATGCATAAAGTTCATAACTGTGTATTTTTAGAACTGACCTAATAGCTACAGTTGAAGACAAAATCATATAAAAATAAACGGAGTCCCTCTTGGCATAGTACCTTTCTTTTAGTTTTATTTTTTCATACTTTTTTTATGTAACTCCAAAGGTTCAAAGTATTTGCTGAGTATCCTTGTGTCACTTTACTTGAATAAGGGTACAATACATTCTGTAGCAACAACATGTAACAGCTGTAGTTAAACTACTTCACAGTAATAGTAAACTAATTACAGTTGTGTAAGTAAAAGCAAAAGAGGTGAATAAATAGCATGATTATGCTATTGTTTTTGTTAGTAGCCTATGCAGCAGAATAGTGTTGAACAAGAGAACTCTTTTTCCTTAAGCAGTAACTCAAAAAACTCGTAAGTCAGAAGGCAGTGTCACAGTAAGAGTTACTGCTTTATGTCATCAAAACCACAGAAGACAGAGGTGAGGACACTATGGATCTTTGCTACTGAACACATATTGTATAGAAATATAGCAAAACACAATAAACTGTAAGTGGTTTGATACCTGATGATTACCCATTGGTAATTAATACACCCACTGCGTCACCTGAAATAAGCAACTCACCTGTTCATTTGGTGATGCTGTTCCTTTTGGTGGGAGGTGGAATCTTGGTGGGTGGTTCTTCTTTCTCTCTTTTTAAGAGAAGCTACTGTCATTCAGAGTGTGAGTACAACAGGCCTAGGAATTGAACTCCACTACCTTCTACATACACATGGGAAATGCATTCTAGACTTTGTCAGAGTATGTACATTTTGCAAGACAGTGAAGTCATCCTAGTTTCAGGTTACCTTGTCCTGTTTCTGAATCAAAGCTTTTCATATCGACAGCAGTTTCACTTCAGTAAGCTAATACCCTAAGTACCCCCTAAAAATCCTATGTATATCATCAGGAAAAGATTATCTATATCTGAAGCTATCAGCAAAATAAGACTTCAGCAATAGTTTATGCTGAATTTGCCTGAGTGATGAGGAAGTCTGTGTCATCTCATGCTGAAGCATAGGCCTGTGTTAGCCTAAGCAGTCCTGTGGCAAGATTTTGGCACAACTTCAGCTCATTTTGACAGGTTTTGTAGCTGGGTTATTAGGAGTGAGAAGTCGGGGATAAAAAGGTGTAGATCTTTTTAATAACATATCTGCACAACTAAGATAGGTTGGATAAACAAATCATGTGAACAAGACTTTGGCTGGTTCCAGAAATAAAGGAAAAGAGAAGAAAGGACCAGATTCTAAATTACTCATAATACTGTGCTTAGGCTTTTCTAAAAGTTATTTGGTGCAAGCATATAAACTAAAATGAAAGCTCACTGTTACTTGCAAGAATGAATACAAGTTAAATTTGCTTCAAGTGCTTAAATATTTTTCTTAGGGTGAATTGTTTCCAACAGTGTATTTTTTTTTGATCTGGGTTCATAATACGACTTTGACTTGAACCCAAATGCTATCAATCGTTCACTACTACTGAAAGTCTTCTGAGGAAGCAAAATAAGCCAATTTTTAACACAGAAAATAAAATTGGACTGTCTGCATAGGCTCAAGATGGAACAGTTAGGAACAAAGTGATATGTTTTTTTCTTATGTGAATAAAGTAATGAAAGGTTTTCTAGTATTCTGTTTGTCAGTTAAAAGTGCAGGAGGATTGAAGGAGTTATTTAAACTGGTCTACATTCTTAAGTATGGAGAAGAGAACATAGAGAAGTAAAATCAAAATTTGTTAAAACTGAGTGGGGTAGGAGAAGTTGCAAAGAGCTGAGGTATATCTCCTGTCACTCAGAGTTTCTTTTCTATTTTTTTTTTTCATTCTTGCACATGTGTCAGTTGAGGGTGTAGGGCCTTTTCCTGGAACTAGAGGTGCTCCTTTTCTTTCCCTTTGCTTCTGGTCCTGGGTAGCATTCTGTAGCTGACTCTACTTGAGCAGGGGGGATGGAGTAGATATCAATGTCAGCAATACTGTGATTCTGTGAACTGTCTTACTACTTGGTCTTTGGTGGGCAGTACTACCAGCAAAGGGGAATCACATCAGTTACACATCAAATATATGTTTTACTTTAGGAAAAAATTAAGGAAAATATGGAACTGGAGAGAGTGACCTGATAATGGAAGTGTTGGCAGTGGATGCAAATAGGCAAAGTTGGTTTGTTATATAGACTTTAAGCTTTTTTAGTTATTATATATAGTCTATCTAAAGCATCTGTGAAGTATATTGATGACAACACATTTGGTTTTGGGTTCATTTTTGGGGTTTTGTTACGGAAAGAAATTTGAACAAGAAAACGAAACTGCATTTTCATGTGCTTTCTTGAATTGGAGCTTAGGTAGGTTGAAAAATGTGGGGTAAGAAATATTAGATGTTGGAGAGGCAAGTTAACAGTTTCTCAATTCACTCTCCCCACAACGGTGTGGGAATACTTAAAGAAATTTTTGTAGCTTGTTCTTAGCTTTATTCTGGAGAGACTGAGAATCTTTTCTATTTAAATCAGATTGTCTCTGCTGCAAGATATGTTGAATGTTATTTCCCGAAAAAATAATCTGAAAATTAATATACTACTAACGATATCCTAGAGGAAAAAAAAAAAAAAGAGCTGAATAATATTGAACTAAGTGAGTGTACATGACTAAAGTGTGTCATTTGTTAACTAAAAGTTTTTTTAAATTAACACGTCTAATTCAGATATGAGATCAGACACTACCTAGAATGTGTTCTCAAATGAAAACTGTTTTAATTGAAAACAATAATTAATCTAACACAAAAATATCTAAAATATATTTCTGTTCTCTATAATTATCTGGAGATCCTCTTCATATTGTTCATAGGTTGAAGTAGTTATGGTTAAATCATGCAGTTAAACTAATACTCTAAATTGTTAAATTTCATCTTGACAATTCTTCTGGAATAGAAAAAACTTTCCTGTTATTGTGTACACTAAAATATTAGAGTGTTTGCCTTTTTCCATACATGGTTGTTAAATAATCTTGCAGCTACATGATTTCACCACCTGTGAGAATCTGTCCATCAGTACTGCTTTGGCCATTTTTACTACATATACATCAGTAATACAAAAAAAAAAAAGAAAAAAGAAAAACCTATTCTATTATCATTATTATTTATACAATAATTTCTACTATTTTTATAGTAGTCTTACAGTATGGATGATCTCTGGAGACACTGGGGTTTTTTTTTCCGATTCTATTGAGTAACTAGGGAATGTGTGTCAGGATTTTGTATCTGTTGTTCTAGAGTACTTCAGTCTAACAGTGAATGATACTGTTTATAAACCATTTCAACATTTTGCTGCTATCTTCTCACATTTCTTAACTCTGATTAAGTGCTGTGCTACATACTGAGACTGATGTCTAAGAATCTTGATTATTCTAAGACATACAGCACTACACAATTTACAGTGTCCACAACTTGTTGCTTTGCTTCAACTAATATCTAAACACAGAGCTCTTCATTTACCAGTGTAATAGATTCTGTGCAATTCAGGGGAAGAAGCTAGAACAGAAGATTCTTTTATTGATCAAAACATAATTGTGTTACAGATGTAGGAATCCCTTTGGATCTGAATTATTCAGCCAAAAAGATTAATGACAAAAACCATCAATGGAGTTAGACATTTGAAAAGAAAGGTTAACTTCATAACTCATGTGAATCAGTTATCATTGCTACTTATTCTGTAATGTGCTTCTGAAAATGGAAAATATTCTGAATAATTTGTAGTGAATTTGCAGTTCCTCTTCTTGATACTGGAAATATTGTAATGGTGCAGCTGACAATAGTTTAAAAAGCAAAGTGTTCAGCTCCTGACCTATTTTGTTTTATTTTACATAACAATTCTGAAAGATGTTGCTATAATAAAATAGGAGAAGGTGTGGGAGGAAAAAATGCTGGGGCTTTTTTTACAATTATCAGTAACTGTTTCAGAAGACCAGGTCTCTCTAAGATTCTACCAAAATATAAATATTGATCATCTGCCCAGATTTAGCAGGAAGATCTTTTGTTTAATATAGTGTCCTAAGGTGATAGCACAATTTAAAAACAAAGTAAAATCAGGATTTTGGTACAGCTAGGTCAGGCTTTGTCTCTGTTCTAATGAATTTAAAACATTTCCCTTGCTTCTATTTTGTGTGATGTGCAAACCATCAAATGGTATGAATTGTCAAAACTGTCTATGAAATGAATAAAAAGAATCCACAGTGCTAACAACTTTTCAAATGTTTAAAGTATCTCTGATCAGGAAAGAAAGAAAGAAAGATCTATACTTTGCACCTTTAGAATTCAAATCTTGTTTTACAGTCAATTTTGATGTGAAATTGGTCTAGTCCAGCTCATTATGCTACCAGCTGGAAGACCCTATGTGTCAGTGGAGCATAGAAAATTGAGGCTGATGCAGTGAAAAATTGAGCTTAATATCCAGAAAACGTTCCACTTCTGCTTTGTGCTGTATTGCCTGGTGCAGAATTCATGTTGACTATGCAAGTAGTTGTTAACCTGTCATCTTAGTAGTACATGAGAAGCTATTAACGTGCCCTTCTTGTAGCAGGATGGATAATATTTTAATTCAGATACTGTAGTGCAAACGTGGAAGAAATAATCATAGATTTAGTTAAGCCTGGGATTCACATAAAAAAATGAAAAAAAAAAAGTGAAATTGCTCAGTGAATATAGCTTTTATAACATTCTTTACCTACCTTTGTATTTTTATTTGGGGTAATAGGACTGTCATCTCAGATGTCCTGTGAAGAGTGCCATGTATGTAGTTCTAGGAAGTAACCAAAGGCAAAATTCTCCAACTGTGCCTCACTTGCTCCACAGAGCTATCAATTATTGCAGGTCCATAACAAATACAGGTGATAACTGACCTGTTCTGGAAAATGTATGTGAAGAGAGAAACCAACATGTAGTGGGACACTTGTAATACTCCTGTTCAGATAGTATCATAAACCTGATGTCTATTTTACACAGTGGTGAAAACATGTAAAGTGGAAAGGTGATCTTTGGTTACCTGTGCTTTTCCCGTGCTAATTACTCAAACATGCATACTTAATGCAAGGCAGTTAGCTTGGATACTAAATATACTTTTTATCATGGAGCTTCATCAGGGATTGTGGCTGGGGTAGAGTTGCTTTTCTTCATAGTAGCATGTATGGTGCAGTGTTTTGGATATGTGATGAAAACAGAGTTGATGATACACCAATGTTTTAGTTATTGCTGAACAGCGCTTGCACAGCATCAAGACCTTTTCTGTTTCTCATGCTCCGCCTGTAGCGAGGCAGCAAGAATTTGGGACTGGCCAAGAAGTTAGGAGGGGACGCAACTGGGACAGCAGACCCCAACTGACCCAAGTCATTTGAACCAAATTCCATACCATATGATGTCACGCTCAGCAGTAAAAGCTGGGGGGGGAGAAGGAGGAAGCAGGGGACATTCAGAGTTATGGCATCTGTCTTCCCAAGTAACTGTTGCATACGATGAAGCCCTGCTTTCCTGGAAATGGCTAAATGCATGCCTACCGATGGGAAGTAGTGAATGAATTCCTTATTTGCTTTGCTGACATGCACAGCTTTTCCTTTAACCTCTTAAAATGGCTTTACCTAAACCCATGTGTTGTCTCACTTTTACCCTTCCTATTTTCTTCCCCATCCCAGAGAGGGGAGTGGGCAAGCAGCTGTGTGGTGATTAGCTGCCTACCAGGTTTAAACCACAACACCCTCCAAAAAAGAGGTAATTAAGTCATTAATGTTTCAGTCTCTTAATGTGTGAGAAGAAAATAGTATGCGGAAGTCATCACTTCACTATTACAAAATGCAACACAAACTCTTCCACAGCACAGCAGCAAAGACATAGCTTTTGATTGCTGTAGTTACTCTTCTCTTCATGCAGTTACCTTGTTTGAGATTGGAAATGCCATCAGTGTACCTCTGGGACAAATTAAACATTATTCTCATCCTACATCCAAAACACAGCATTGTACAACTACTATAAAGAAAATTAACTCTATCCCAACCGAAACTGGGACAATATATTCCAGTGGGAGTAGGTGGAGGCAAGGCAAGGAGACACGGAAAGGTGCCCTGGGCTTTAGTAGCCTTCAGTCAGCACCTCCACTGGCAGGATGAGTTTCCTACCCCAGCCTTACAGGTGCAGAATGTACTGGTTTTGGCTGGGATAGAGTTAATTTTCTTCATGGTAGCTAGTGTGAGGCTATGTTTTGGATTTGTGCTGGAAACAGTGTTGCTAATTCAGGGATGTTTTGGTTATTGCTGAGCAGTGCTAACACAGAGTCAAGGCCTTTTCTGCTTCCAACACCACCCCACCAGCGAGTAGGCTGGGGGTGCACAAGAAGTTGGGAGGGGACACAGCTGGGACAGCTGAGCTCAACTGCCTAAAAGGATGTTCCATACCATATGACGTCATGCTCAGCATATAAAGCTGGGGGAAGAAGAAGGAAGGAGGGGGCATTCAGGGTGATGGTAACTGTTACATGTGATGGAGCCCTGCTTTCCTGGAGATGGCTGAACACCTGCCTGCCCATGGGAAGTAGTGAATGAATTCCTTGCTTTGCTTGCATGTGCAGCTTTTGCTTTACCTGTTAAACTGTCTTTATCTCAACCCACGAGTTTTCTTACTTTTACTCTTCTGATTCTCTCCCCCATGCCACCTGGGGGGAGTGAGCGAGTGGCTGTGTAAGGCTTAGTTGCCAGCTGGGGTTAAACCACAAGAGTGGGAAAAGTATGTTTTCAATATTTGGAATGAATTTAAATAATCACTATGAACAGTACAGTGGTGTTTAAATGGTAATAGAGTGGTGATAAATTGGAATTATTGCTGAGTGCTAAAACTGGAGTGACAATATTAATGACTTCAACACTTCTTTGTTGAAATTTTATGGAGAAAAATAGCAAACTTTCAACTACTTAGTCATTCAAATCTGTGAAAAAAGTTATAGTAATGTTACTGTATTAATGTTTCAGACAGGCCACTGACTTGAACACATGGGAAATCCATTTCAGATTTCAGAACCACAGTTGTAGAACTGTGTTTATAATTTCTAGTTGCAAGCACCTATTCAAATTATCATAATGTAGTGAAATACCTTTTCTGTTACTGCTGGTTGAAGTGGCAATCCTAGATTATATGAAGTATATGTTATCAGAACCATTAATTCAGGATGCTACACTTCATTAGCTGTGAAAGACCAGAAGAGGTTAATGGCACTTTTTTCTGCTGATCTTAGATAGAAGATTTGATGGCTTAAACTATGGCTTAACAGCATTGAACTGTGCTGTAATAATGCCTCGGAGCATACCAAAATGCATACCAAAACCACTGCCTCCCCTTTTTTTTTGTCATTGGAATTACAATATAGAGGCAGACTTCTTGTATTCAGAAGCAGGGGTTGTGGTTTCACAAGGTCTTCACATGATCCTACTGCTTCTAAGAGATCCATCACCCCACAAAAATTCAATGTATACTTAATTTTAAGCATAAGAATAGCCTAATTGATTTCAGTACTTGCTGAAACAGGCCTAACTGGGAGGTTGGGATAGTATTCTCAGTGTTCTAATAATTTCTTAAACTACAGAGTCTATGTACTCATCCACAATGTCAAGCTTTAGTCATTAATATTTTTAAACACTTTGATGATACAAAGTTTTAATGATGGATGAGGAATATTCTTCTGACTTGAAACTTTTGTTAACACTTATAATTTATTTGCTTATTTAAATATATACACCACATCTATCTTTTACTGTACTTTTACATCTGAGTTGATGAGATAATGTAGTTTCACTGAACTTAGTTATTTTTAAATTATGTATATTCCCTTTGAGTTAAGAGAGAGTTCCTCTACCTTATTTATTCTATTTTTATCTAAAATAAATACTGGAATAACAACTTCTAAATTAAATACTGGAATAACATATTCTCCACATACTCTAGAATATAAAATTCATCACAACATCCTTCTTTCAAGCATGATATTCATTTAAATCAATGCCAATATTGTAACCTTTGATGTCTGGTGTAATACTAGTAATGTGTACAAAATTGATATTTAACATTTTGTTTAATGTTCTGAGGTATCCAGTATAATAAAAAGTTACCTTAGGGAAGGAAGTAAATCTATAGCTTGTGATCACATTGAACTCTAAACCAGGTTAAAGTCTGTGCTAACGAATCAGAGAAAAGTAATTACAGGAAAGTTAGACTGAATCTTATTTTACACTGTGTATAGTCTGTTGCTATGTTTTAGAAGAATGACCGTTGCCTCTTTCAGACTACCTGTTACTCATATTTGGAACATAATATTTTTCTTTCAAGTGAGTTTTTTTCAAAATCCTGTTTATACCAGGAATTTCATAAAATTTTGCCCATAAAAGACACTTAGAGAGTTTTAGAAGTTTCATCTACAAATTTATAATATTTTGTTTTATATTAGGAATGTGGATTTAAATAGTGTATAATTTCTGAAAAATAAGGAGACAAATCTGATGGTAAAGCTTAAACGGAAGATGGACCAGTTTATATATCAGTGACATTTCCTCTATTAAACCATGAAAAAAAAAATCTTTAATTCTGTTAGGTCAACATTACTCTGTCAATAATTCATATTTAATAAATAATGGAATAAAGCTGAAGGTCTTAAAAAGGTCAAGGCAGGTAGAAAACAATGGGTTGACACAGCTGTGCAGATAGTCAGCATTCAGCATGTGTGATAGCCCTGAAAGATCACTGGGATTTGATCTTATTTAATTTAGCTAGTCATCTTAGGTTTCAACTATGCTAGGTTCTCACTGCTGTTGCAAACATCATTTTAAGGTATAGTTAAGTCTAGATATTCTAATTATGCAGTGATGTAGTATATTCTGTGTGTTATCAGAAACAATGACCAGTGACTACTAGGATGTTGAATGTTAAAAAAAAAGTCTTCTGAAGTGCACCAAACAAACTCACTGTATTAAAAGCAAACGCCTTAACAAATAAGTAATACCCATTTGGATTATTCTGTGCTTTAATAATTACATACAGCTGTATTTATTTTATCAGTATATTTAGTTATACTGTATATAAGTATAAGATCCCTTTATATAAGTAAAGGGATCTAAAATGGCAGCTGGAAGCCCAGAATTATTTCTTAGAGCATACAAAATGATGCTATCCCTGTGTTTCTCCGCAATTGAATTGCATCCTTAGCTCACATGTAGACACGTTGTCACATAAATTTAGATATACATCTGAATCCCACCACCAATAAAACTGCTAGATATTCTGTATCTGTAATGACATATATTCCTTAAAATTCAATTGGTTATAACTGGCCTTGTCTTGGAACAATTCAGCTCAACTAAAATCTTAGTTTTCTTCTTCTGGAAAAGTCATTTTTTGTTGGCCTGGTATTTATAGGTGTCTAAAGTTAGTTGGGACTGTAAAGCCCCAGTGCAAGTGCTTGCTGTGAATTCCAGTAAGAAAGACACTCAGACTTTAGAAGTATTGATGAAAATACCATTTACAGGAGATAGCAAAAAAAGGAAAAAGGGGATAGAAACATAGATAGTTTCACATCCCTTCAGATGCTGGGAACCTCAAGTTGTGCAGCACTGGATGAACCCAAATCAGGGCATGGCATGCAGTACAGACCCCATCCAGGGAGAGGTTCACGAGCATTTTAGTCTTTAGAGCTTTTATAGGATGCTCTTAGAAGTAAACAACTCCATTCAGTATTTCTACTGTCAAGCAAAAGGATATTATATGAAGACTTGCTGCTTCACTTCGAGATAAGGTGAGACATGCAGGTGGTATAATGGCCAGATGCCAAGTGGGTGTCGCATACAGGCTCCTCTGTTGCAGCCAGCTAAGTTCATCCACTGGCCAGAAGATAAAAACGATGCAGCACATGCCTGTGCCTACTCAGGTAAATTGTATATGGATTACTAACTTCTTGATGTGCAATAGTCCTCTGGTTAGGACCACTACAGGGAAGAATCCACTGACTATCACTTAAATGATTCTTCTTGTCTGCACATCTTTCTTTTTATTTTAAGAATATTTAACATTTTATTTTACTGCAAGTACTGTTCTTTTTCATTTTGTAAGGAACCATGACTGCTCAGCAAACAAAAGTTTTGCAGACTTTAGTTCTTTATCTTCTTTTTCTTTTTTCTCTGAGTCCTGAAAAAAATGAGAATGGACATTCATGAGAAACTCTAAAACAGCCACTTCTAAACCTGATTCTGCTACAGACATTTATTGTCCAATGTCTTTATTCCATTTCTTTAATCGTAATGCAAACTTATTTTTCCCTCTCTTTCTACAGTTGCCTGTCTTAAGCTACATGCAGTTAATCCATGACAACTGAGGTGGAGGTGGTGTTTAAAACAGCCTCACTCGCTGTATAATTATAATTAATTTCTATAGTGTTATCCATGCCATGCTCTGAATTAAATCAGAATTTATTGCAGGGTTCATAGTTTAAAATTCTGTGATGCATACACAAGGACTAATAAGGATTGAAACAGTAGAAAGTTAGACACACTAGAATAACCGGAACAGTCAAATAAGCGCCACAGTTGTTAAGCTATGAATACTCATTAACTGTACTACTGTCTATCTCAATATATATCTATTTAAATATATTTAATTATCTCCAAGGTAAGATTTTCTTCAGTTGAAGCACATTTCTTACCTCACCCAGCACCTGGATCTGAAGTTCTCTCATCCTACCAGAGCGGTCTGAACTCTAGGCCATCATTGTCTTTTATAATGAAAGTGTGACTCTTCCAGGTTTTCTGTATGGTAAGAACCAATAAAGGACTGCTTTGCCCTACTTACATACAGCTTCATAAATCACAAGCCCAAATAATCAAAGGTCATGGTTTTGAAATATTCAAGATATTTCTTGAAATCTCAATTTCTTTTGCACGTTCCTAGCCCACACTACTCTTTGAGCTAGTATACAAGTAGTCTGTCCACAGGTGCACTCATGGCTGGTACACATTGGATTACAGGGCAGTCATAGCTGGTACACACTGAAATACAAAGTGTACTCCTTGCTGACACACATTGAATTACTTTCCATAGTGCTGACCCGCTGAGAAATGTCAGTAACGGAGATTACTATTAACAAAAAATTACTGAAAATAAAACCCTACCTATGATTTTCCTCCAGAAACCAAGAGGTTTCTCTTCACTTCTCTATGATTGTCAGAAATAATTGGTAGTGGCTCCATAGCCTTTGAGATGAAGGAACTCAGATAATCCAGGCCAAGTGATAGGTACTGTGCTTCCTTTAAGAGTATTGTACTACCTCAACAGCCTCTTATCAAACTGTATATTGACAAAGTCTTTATTGCTTTGGAATTATGTCTACCTTTCTAATTTACCTTTTCTTGTTAAATACTGAGTTAATAAAGCACTTCAATAGCTCAGCCATTTCAGAAACACATTGATTTTTATATCCCTCCTCATTTCTTAGAGGTTTGTTACCTCTTTAGCATTTTCCTCTTGATACAAATCAAAAATTCCTCAACTTCTACTAACCTTGTAACCCTCCCACCCTGGGCCTTTTTGGGCAAATTCTACTAAGCGACTGTGTGAACAAATTAAAAAGCAAATTACTTACTGGCTACCTATGTAGTTGGGACTGATGAGCTAGGAGGTTCAGCACTGTTATGCTCACCAATCCAGTGAGATCTATGGTGACTCTTTGCTGGCTAGGCAGCTGTCACATAGGGAAAGAAGATCCTTGAAAGAGTTTGATCCTGGATGTTACTGAGTTGCCACCGTTTGAATCTTTTAGTTTTTTCCTTTCGATGTCACTGTTTTTTGTCTTGAGTCCTTGACCTTCCAGTTATCCTCATCTCAACAATCTTACCTTTCTCTGCAACTTTGCTTTTCCTATCTTGCAAGTATGTAGTCTATATACTTTGTCACAGATCCTTTTCACAATTCAACAATTTTTCCCAGGAATTTGAGTCAAGATTATGCAGCTATGCAGCAACATTGCTAGGCACTGGATTACAGTCAACTGAAGCACAGGGAGGAGGTATATAACTGCTCTGACTAGTGTCAAATTAATTTGGGGAGATGGGTTGTTTGGGAAGGATAAGTAGTTTCCTGCAATCCAGACTCAATATTGTACATTTTCTTTTCTTTTACCTTCTGTACTTCTAATGTGGTTTGAAGGAACAAAGCTGTTTCTTGAAACTGCAGGGCAGATAAAGCTTTCAGGACTTTTCAGTTTCATCAATAAACACATGAGAAGAAGTAGAGGAAAGGTGATATAGAGGGGGAAGAAAGAAAGGGAAAATATCTTGAAACTGTCAAAACATTTCATATAGATCTGTAAGAATAGCCTTCACTTTTATACGTTTCTTTATGTAACACTGACTTGAAAGATAAGTTTAATAATAGTCACATCAATATTTCCAATGTAAATTAATTCTTGGATAGAATTATAATCTCTAGTATTTAGATTATGATGTATAATCACAACATGCATTGAACAACAAATATTCTAGATTTGAACCATGTATCTGCTATATTTGAGCTGAATGAGGAAATGATTCAATTAGACACCCCCCGCTTCAACCCCAGGGAGACAAGTCTACCAGAGGAGAGAAAGTAGAGCTATTCTGCATCACTGAACTGGCTAATTCAACTTTCAGTGCATGATTCAGACATCAAAGCAGCTCCACCTTTTTTGAAAGTCTCTCCCAATACTCTGAAGAAAATATTGTATGACTCTTGGAAGAACTCTCTCAGGAAGTGAGCTAGAATTTGGAGTGGATAAAAGTAGCCCTCATCATTAGTCCAGAAGAGTTTTTCCTTTTTATACTATGAAACACTGTACATTATGTGGAATATTTGAACTAATCCTATTACTGTTGCAATTAATCAACAGATTCGTCTACCAAAATATATGCCAACTTCCTTGAAACTGCCAAAGTTAAAGAAGAAGTGATGCCAGTAACATGTTCCTGTGAAAGCTTTTGTATCTTCCGTTCTGAGAAAGCAACAGATTTTAGATTATGATGATTTCCTGAGTGCTTCATAAATGTTTTCCTTTGAGGTGAATTCTTAGTGTCAGTGAAGGTTTAATTAGTATTACTAAAGAGTAATTTACTTCTAAGCAACACTCCTCGTCATGTCAAAGGCCGTTTTCATGCTATCAAGTGTAAGTAAATGCAGTTTTAGTATACAGATAGCCTTTCCCTCCTCCCCAAAGGAACAACAACAGAATGGCAAGGATGTTATCTTTTTAGTGAAGAACAGTAGATGAATTCCAATAATTTATTTAGTCTTTCTGAAAATACTTAAAGCATTAATTTAGAAGAAAAGAAGGGGGTGATAGGTAGCTCTTCATTGGAGACATTTGCCTCCTTTGTTGAAGAGATGTGAATAATCAGCATTTGCTTTTTGTAACCACAATAATCTGATAGGATCCTGTAGCAAAGCATTGTTATGAGAAACGCCTTTCCCCATTTCTATCCGTTATGGAAATGTCACTGTGTTCATCCTAAGGGAAGATATAGACCAAATGTTCCTCCAGCTCCTAACAGATTTATTCTTTCTTGCTATGCCTGGAAAAGAATGCTTTTGACTGCTGTGCTGTGTCTATGAATGGACCCACCAGGAGTACATCATTGTTGTGCCCAATTCATTTGTCCTCTTCCAGTTTACTTCACTGGATCCTGACGGGGAACACAGGCATGCCAGAGGCTGTAAGCTCTCTGCAGTACAGCCCCACTGTTTGTGGAATTTCTGGAGGGAGATGGCATTCTGTGGGCATGAGAAAAAAAATGTTGTGAGGTTTCTCACAATACCATTTTATTTTGGGGTGGAAAGAAAACAGGCCACTTTGATACATAAAATTATATTCTCTAGCCAGGTCTTATACACTAGGGATGAAACAACTAGATAGCATTCCACTTATGACCTGCTTTTGTAGATTTAAATTAGAAATCTTGGTGATGCACACAATAAAAATCCTGGAATCAGACATATGGTTTATCATATTCCCCATTTTCTACTGCAGTCAAAAGTGAGGTAGTGAGGGGGAGAAGGTTGTATAAAAAGGTCTTTGACAGCATCAACAGTATAAGTGTTAGAGGCTGCTGAATCCAGTAGGCTGCTGAGTGAGGCTGTTGTGGCTCTATGTACCCAGGTCCAGCCAGTGGCAAGGGTGAGCACGAATTCCTGATGGGCACACATGCATGTATACAGACACACGTGCAATGCACATACACATGACTAGCCACACTGATCAACACAGACAGAAAACACAGCACTCAAACAAGCATGGATGGGCCGATAGCTTTCTCCTCTCCACTGATCAAGGCTGAAGTCCACTGACAGAATACCTATCCATCTATGTATACAGGTATACACATTTATATACAATATAAATTGTAGACACTCAGTCTACCCAGCAGTTGGCCCAGATCCCCAATGTCTCAAGTTGCTGGCATTGAAATGTACGAGACCCCAAGATTCACAGCCCCACTCTGTTATCAAGTTCCCAGACCTATGGTCTCCCCAGTATGTGGCTCCTAGACACTCTCGTCAGCTACTTGCTGACTACTCTGGCTTGAAGTTCACCAGTGAGTTACATACATGCACAAGCACAAGGCTGATGTTCCCTAGGGAAACATACAGCCCATCTCTCCGGTTACTCACACCCAGACCTATGGACTCCTATGACCTATGGCCTCTCCACTAGTTGCTGAGGCACTGAGACTTCCACTCATGGCCATTGTACTGGTTTTGGCTAGGTTAGAGTTAATTTTCTTCATAGTAGCTTGTATGGTGCTGTGTTTTGGATTAGTGACCAAAATTGTTGATAACACACCCAAGTTTTCATTACTGCTGAGCAGTGCTTACACAGCATCAAGATCTTTTCTGCTTCTTACACCACCCCATGAGTGAGTAGGCAAGAGGTTGGGAGGGGACACAGCTGGGACAGCTGACCCCAGCTGACCAGAGGGATATCCCATACCATGTGACGTCATGCTCAGCAATAAAAGGCGGAAGAAGGAGGAAGAGGAGGGTGTTTGGAGTTATGGCATCTGTCTTCCCAAGTAATCATCATGTGTAATAAAGCCCTGTTTTCCTGGATATGGCTGAAAACCTGCCTGCCGATGGGAAGTAGTGAATGAATTCCTTGCTTTGCTTTGCTTGTGTGTGCGGCTTTTGCTTTACCTGTTAAACTGTCTTTATCTCAACCCACAAGCTGCCTCACTTTTACCCTTCTTATTCTCTTCCCCATCCCACCGAAGGGGGAGTGAGGGAGTGCCTGTGTGGTGCTTAGCTGCCTACTGGCTTAAACCACAACACACATGCACAAAAAACAGAGCACCCCATCACCCAGGGAAAAAAAAGGAAGGAATACAGTTTAATAAGAAGACCAGACATACTGTTTTGATCAAGTACAGGGCATGGTCACACAACAGCTCTGACCAGCAACCCTTTTATGTATGACCCACCATGTTTATCCTTTGTTCTCTGTTTTCCCATGCTTTTTTATTCCTGATCCACCTTGATCCTTCCCCTTCCCTGCCTTCCTCTGAACACCCCTTTATGTTCTTCACATTCCCACAATCTGCTTAGAAACATTCCATAATAAGTTTTACACTATCCTTAAATGCCCTTTTCTCTGAACCCTATTCTCCTCTAGACAATAACCCTTCCAGTATGCAAGGTGATCCTTTAAGAGGATATTTTCTTTGGCTGACTCTTCTTGGGATTCATGTGTGGGCTGCCTGATAGCAGTAGGAATGGTTCTCCCTGGTGGCCCTGGGAGCAGCTAGGTCAGGGTCCTCCCTGTGCTCTGAGAAACCCAGGTTGCTGGGACCCCTCTGGCTGTCCTTATTTCTCTAATCCTCACCAGACCTTTGTGTTTATGGTGATTGGCTTTTAATCACATAATCTAATGTTGGGTGTAAAAGACAGGAAGAGGACTGTCTTGCAGATGGGGATGTACTGAGTTAATAATGCGTAGGAAAGAAAAGGCTCAGACAAAAATACTCTGTGTCTTGGGACCTTCTTTTCTGGAAGTGCATGGGGTCTCTGTTATAGCTTTATTAGCCATCTGAAGCAGGATTAAAAAGCATATATTTACCAGGTAGAGCATTTTCACCATTAGCAATGCTTGTGGACAAGATACTTAAGAAAATAATTTAGTGGTGGTGTTTCTCTTGTTTTCTAGTCTGAACAAAAAGACCTGCTAGATACCTATGAGTTATATGTCAAAACTGAAAGGCATGTGTTCATCTTTTCTATTTAGCTATACAGAACTATTGAGGATTTCTTAGTGGATTTTCTTGTAATGAAAAAATAACTTAAGTTCCATCATAAATTATATTCTAATGCACACAGAGGCCAATTCATTTTCCACATCTTGTATAACAATTAAATGGAGAAATGTTTTTCTTTCACTGTGACATGGTTCAGAGGAAAGCATGTACCTGCTTTCAAAAAATTGTGGGCTAAACTGTTCTATTATTCATGGAACATTACTTTCTATATGTCCTAATCCTGTTCTGATTTTGGAAATACAACCTTACTATTGAATTAACACAGAAGAGTACTTTCCTTAAGTGCTAGGTTTTTGATAAAAGGAAAAAAAAATGCAATTGCGAAAAAAAAAAAGGTATACAAAGTCAGTAGAGTTTCATGCAGGTTCACTGGCCTTTTTAATTCAAAACAATCAATTTTATATGTTTTATAGATGTACTTTATATTTCATAATATGTCTCAATTGTGATATGGCTCCTCAATATGAAACAAATGCTTCATGAATTCACTAAGATTTGCTTTACCTCATGATGTATTCAGAAAAGCATAGACAACTGCATGTAAAACAGGTTTTCATCGTTGATGTTTGCTTATTTTATTTGTTCGTAGATTATTTTTGTGGTACTGGCAGCATCTATGTGAAAATGCAGGCCCGGATTCTTAGGTTTGGATTCATATAGGCTGACTCAGTAATCTAACTGAATAAGGTAGGTATGTTGTCACCCTCAGCACATTAATATAGACATGGAAAGCAATATGCAAAAGATATTCTGTATACTATAGGAATCAGCTTCTGGAACTGTCTCCTGCTACTACACAGGGAACTTAAGATGGCTATTCTTGCTTATTGAGGGATAACATGTAAAAACTGAAAAGAATAATTCATTCTGCTTAAAGAACAAACTAGAAGAGCTTGAATTTTTTTCTTCAGTAAGCTTAGAGGCATTTTTCATTTATCTATGTGTTTTCTTTAAGAAAAACTGAAGATAAATTTACTAATGGAAATTTCCACATTCACTTAGCTTGTCATCTGTATTTGAAAACAAAACATGTGTGAACAGCTGCTAGACCAAAACACATAAAATCTTAATTTAGAAAAATACTACTCTTACATATAAAATATAGAATCATAGAATCATAGAACTGTAGAATCATTTAGGTTGGAAAAGACCTTTAAGATCATTGAGACTGACTGTAAACCCTAAGCACCACATCTACATGTCTTTTAAATACCTCCAGGGATGGTGACTCTACCACTTCCCCGGGCAGCCTGTTCCAATGTTTGACAACCCTTTCGGTAAAGAAGTATTTCCTAATATCCAGTCTAAACCTCTCCTGGCACAACTTTAGGCCTTTTCCTCTTGTGCTATCGCTTGTTACTTTGGAGAAGAGACCGACAACCACCTCCTTTCAAGGTAGTTTTAGAGAGCAATAAGGTCTCCCTTCAGCCTCCTTTTCTCCAGGCTAAGCAACCCCAGTTCCCTCAGCCACTCCTCATAAGACTTGTGCTCCAGACCCTTCACCAGCTTCGTTGCTCTTCTTTGGAAACACTCCAGCACCTCCATGTCTTTCTTGTAGTGACGGGCCCAAAACTGAACACAGGATTCAAGGTACGGCTTCACCAGTGCCGAGTACAAAGCGATGATCACTTCCCTACTCCTGCTGGCCACACTATTTCTGATACAAGCCAGGATGCTATTGGCCTTCTTGGCCACCTGGGCACACTGCTGGCTCATATTCAGGCGGCTGTCAACCAACACTCCCAGGTCCTTCTCTGCCAGGCAGCTTTCCAGCCACTCTTCCCCAAGCCTGTAGCGTTGTATGGGGTTGCTGTGGCCCAAGTGCAGGACCTTGCACTTGGCCTTGTTGAACCTCATACAATTGGCCCCAGCCCATTGATCCAGCCTGTCCAGGTCCCTCTGTAGATCCTTCCTCCCCTTAAGCAGATCAACACTCCCACACAACTTGGTGTCGTCTGCAAATGTACTTGATCTCCTTGTCCAGATCATTGATAAAGATACTAAACAGAGCTGGCCCCAATACTGAGCCCTAGAGAACACAACTTGTGACTGGCCGCCAGCTGGATTTAACTCCATTCACCACCACTCTTTGGGCCCAGTCCTCCAGCCAGTTTTTTACCCAGCGAAAAGTATGCCCATCCAAGCCATGAGCAGCCAGTTTCTCCAAGAGAATGCTGTGGGAAACAGTGTCAAAGGCTTTACTGAAGTCTAGGTAGACAACATCCACAGCCTTTCCCTCATCCACTAAGTGGATAATCTTGTCATAGAAGGTGATCAGGTTCGTCAAGCAGGACTTGCCTTTCATAAACCCATGCTGACTGGGCCTGATCACCTGCTTGTCCTGTCTGTCCATGTGATGGCACTCAAGATGATCTGCTCCATAACCTTCCCCGGCACTGAGGCCAGACTGTCAGGGCTGTAGTCCTCCCTTTGGACCTTCTTGTAGATGGGTATCACATTTGCTAACTTCCAGTCAACTGGAAGTTAGTCAGGTTAGCCAGTTAGCCCTGGTTAGCCAGGACTGCTGATAAATGATCGAAAGTGGCTTGGTAAGCACTTCTGCTAGCTCCCTCAGTACCCTTGGGGGGATCCCACCCAGCCCCATAGACTTGTGAGTGTCTAAGTGGTGTAGCAGGTTGCTAACCATTTCCCCTTGGATTATGGGGGTTTCATTCTGCTCCCCAACCCTGTCTGCCAGCTCAGCCCAAGAACAACTGGTCTTACTATTAAAGACTGAGGCAAAGGAGGCATTAAGTACCTCAGTCTTTTCCCCATCTTTTGTTACTATGTTTCCTCCCCTATCCAATAAAGGTTGGAGATTCTCTTTAGCCCTCCTTTTGTTGCATATGTGTTTATAGAAACATATTTTATTGTCTTTTACGGCAGTAGCAGATTAAGTTCTAGTTGAGCTTTGGCCCTTCTAATTTTCTCCCTGCATAACCTCACAACATCCTTGTAGTCCTCCTGAGTTGCCTGCCCCTTCTTCCAAAGGTCATAAACTCTCCTTTTTTTCCCTGACTTCAAGCCAAAGCTCTCTGTTCAGCCAGGCTGGTCTTCTTCCCTGCTGGCTTGTCTTTCAGCACATGTGGACGGCCTGTTCCTGCCCCTTTAAGATTTCCTTCTTGAAGAATTTCCAGCCTTCCTGGACTCCTTTGCCCTTCAGGACTGCCTCCCAAGGGACTCTGTCAACCAGGCCCCTGAACAGGCCAAAGTCTGTCCTCTGGAAGTTCAAGGTAGCAGTTTTGCTGACCCCCCTCCTTACTTCTCTGAGAATTGAAAACTATCATTTCATGATTGCTCTACCCAAGACAGCCTCCAGCCATCACATCACCCACATGTCCTTCTCTGTTTGCAAACAACAGGTCCAATGGGGTGCCTTCCCTAGTTGGCTCACTCACCAGCTGTGTCAGGAAGTTATCTTCCACACTCTCCAGGAACCTCCTAGACTGTTTCCTCTCTGCTGTATTGTATTTCTAGCAGACATCTGGTAAGTTGAAGTCCCCCACAAGAACAAGGGCTAGCAATTGTGAGACTTCTCCCAGCTGCTTATAGAATATGTGATCTGCCTCTTCAATGTGGTTGGGTGGTCTATAACAGACTCCCACCATGACATCTGCCTTGTTGGCCTTCCCTCTGAGTCTTACCCATAAACACTCAACCCTATTGTCACCATTATCAAGCTCTAGACAGTCAAAACACTCCCTAACATACAGGGCTATGCCACGACCTCTCCTTCCTTGCCTATCCTTTCTGAAGAGTTTATAGCCATCCATTGCAGCACTCCAGTTCTGCAAGTCATCCCACCATGTTTACGTTATTGCAACTATATAATAATTTTCCAGCTGCACAATGGCTTCCATCTTCTCCTGTTTGTTGCTCATGCTGTGTGCACTGGTGTAGATGCACTTCAGCTGGTCTATTGATCCCGCCATCTTTTTTTGGGGAAAAGCTCTAATTCCTCTGTGACCATTGTCAGGTGCTTCTGCGCTTTCTAACGCATCACTAACCCTTGCATCTTAGCTGCCGCATGGATCTCCATCCCTTACCTCCACTGAGATGACAGACCGAAGGACCTTGGTAGCACACCATCCCTCAAACATTGGTGTGCCACCCCCAGGCTTCTCTCTAGCAAGCCTGGTTTTATGCCTTTCCCCCTTCAAATCTAGTTTCAAGCTCTTTCAATGAGCCCTGCTAACTCCTGTGCAGAAATCCTTTTCCCCCTTTGAGACAGGTGTACCCTGTCTGTTGCCAGCAGGTCTGGTGGTGTGTAAACCAATCCATGAACAAAAAACCCAAAATTCTGCCAGTGACATGAGGCTCAGAGCCAGGTATTGATCTGTTCCGTCTTCCTGTTTCTTCCCTCATCATTCCCTGCAACTGGAAGGATAGAGGAGAACACTACCTGTGCTGCTGATCCCTTAACCTGTCATCCCACGGCCCTGAAGTCTCTCGTGATTGTCCTCAGATTTCTAGTTGCAACTTCATGGCTGCCTACCTGAAAAATTAATAATGGATAATAATCTGAGGGCTGTACCAGGGTAGGAAGCTTTCTCTTCACATCTTTAACCCAGGCCCCAGGGAGGCAGACTTTCCTAAGAAGTGGGTCCAGTCTGCATATTGGGCCTTCTGTTCCCCTCAGGAGAGAGTCTCCTATGACAATATCTTGTCTTTTTTTCTTTATGGAAGTGGTTTTGACACAAGGCGTAGGCTGACTTAACCTTGGTGACACCTTCAAACTAGATGAACAATTGTGCTCATCATCGTTTGGTTCCACTTGCAGAGCTTCACACCTATTATGCAAGGGCATCAGGGAAGGTGGGGTAGTCACAGAGGAGATGCACCTGCTGCGGCGGACAGGAACTTGTTGCCATTCCCCCTTATCCCTTAAGTCACTATGTTCTGTTGGATGGAGAGAGGATAGGGAATCCTCTGCATCCTGTCTGCCTGACAGGCCTCTCCCAGGGAAGGTAGGGTGTGATTCCAGTAGTCTATCTCTCTCTCGGACTCCCTGATACTCCTCAACCTACTCACCTCCTCCCAGACCTCTGTCAAGGAGCGGAGGAGTTCTTCTACCTGGGTGCACCTCCCACCGGTGTGCTCACTGCTGCCGCCCGGAACTGGTGTAGGAGTAGGGCACACCCTGCAGCCTCACACCTGGCTGGCAGCATGTTGCTGTCGGAGATCTGTCTGGGAAGCTGTGTCGGTTGTGGTGGGTGCAGAGTTTTGAGAGGACATGGCCTTCTTCCAGGTAAATACCATTGCTCCCGGGTCGAGCTGGCAAAGCTTCAGCGCCCTTCCTGCACACCCTTCCGCACAAACTGCTGCGCAAACTGCCTCACCATGCCCTTGCTGATGTGCCGCGCCCTGTTTCCCACCCTGTTTGCGGCGCTTCTGGTCGTTAGCTCTCCCTAGAGGCTTCTTTTACAGGTGGGGGGGCTTGGCTGTTGTTGCTCCTGGCCCCACCCGGTTTTCATCAGCCACTGTCATGCCAACTGCGGGTTCCTGGTGGCTCTCTCAGCTCCTCCTGAGGTTCCCCTGGTTCAGGAAACCCCCCTGTGCTAGAGTGCCCTGCTGCAGATCGTGCTGGTACCGGAGCCGCTTACTGAGTTACATTATATGTAACTCAGTATCAGCTTCATATCAGCTTCACTGAGAACAAATTTTTATCATAGATCTTCAGAATCACATCAAAACAAATTAAACACATTTCTATAGATTGCTGGACTGTTGGAAGCAAACTTTGGTTATTCCCCCAAAAATTTACACTGTTTAACCATTCTGACATTGAAAGGCAGAATTTCATTCATACGTCAAAATATTTCCCTTCAGTTTTATAAAAAAACCTTTTCACTAATTGCCATATTAAACTTAAAATTCTCAAGAAGGTAAATAATAACATCATTTGGTTTCCATTTCCTTTGAGGTACTAAAAGGAAAAGATTAACTCAGATTCTTAGTGAAGGATTAATCTCATCAAACAAACATAAATTTACAGGGAGGATTAATCTCACCTAATAGACATCCACAGCGCAGAATCTGTATCTGAACTAGTCATGCTAAACTGTCTTATAATCAATGGACAGAACAGGCACTTAGAGGGTCTGATTCAACTGAACTATTTTAGATACTTATATTTGAACAAATATCTATTTCTCTCCAGTGACTAAGAAAGGAGCTGACAGTGACTAACTCTGATGTCAAGCAAACATACTTCTAACTAACCTCAGAATCTAATGGACTAGGATCAAATTAGGACTTGACTTATCCCACTGAAGACTAAAATTGGATTTTCAGATTCTTTAGAACCAGAGAACATTAGTGTTACAAAACATTAACTTTTTCCCAGATGTCATTTTCACGCTTTTTCCTAACAACTTTGAGCTACATCTAGATTAATCCTGACCTGCCATCATTTAAGCTGGTTTTACATATGATTGATGCAAATTTCATAGATAAACTTAGATTTTAGGCATTTTAGTTTTACAAGAAAATTTTATGCAGGATTCAGGTCTGGAGTCATACATCTAAATTGAGGGGTCGACAGTTTAGAGGTTCAGCTCCAGACTATATACAGGTACATTTGCACATATATGTGAGCACAGGATTCAAATCAGTTGCCTAATCAGTTCGGAACAGATGCATCTACTGCCATTTGAGATACCTGAGCATACCTGAGACATTCAACTAGGTCTAGCAGTTGTGTCACCAGGCATAAATGACCCTGCCCTTGTGGAGCAGACCTGAAGCCAGCTGCAACATCTCACTTAGATTAGATGCCTGTGTTCACGCAACTAAACACGCCTCCTACACAGTGCAGTCACTGGTGTCTGAAGAGCTATTTTGCTGAGCCAGACATTGACAAACTGCATAGAGAAGTGAATAGGTGCATTTTGGTGGGGTTTGGTTTTGTTTTTTCTGAAAGAATGAGGACTGGAAAATTTCTTGGTGCTTTACAATTACTTTAATAAATCACTTAATTAATTCTTTCTAGCAAAAGAATTCACTAAACCCAACAAAATATAATTTAAAAAAACAAGAAATGTTGTGTGATTTGAGGTACTACCTTGGAAACTAGAACAACAGGTTAGCACAAAACAGTTCTGCAGAGGGAAGACAATTTGGGAGATGAGGAAAGCAAGCTGTACAACAGAAACTGTCCTGGTAAACACAACATACAATACTGATTTTCTGTTCTTCTTTTAAGGGACATCTGTACCTTAAATTGATGTAAAAATATTACATACTGATTCTTTAGTCTATTGCATATTGATTCCTAAGGGTTTAATCTCATACACAGATGCAGAAAATGTATGCTGCCTTTGCACATATTTTTTGCTTGTAAAAGGAAGGAGCATTAGTTTGAGTTATTAAATAAATGCCATCAAGGGGAAAAATGTAACATTTTGCAGTTACATAGACCTTTTCTGGACACAGATAAGTGTTCAGTTGTGCTTTATATGTATGGTTTGCAGAAAAAAGCAAGCAGTTTTTTCTATTCTTTGGGTGACCTTTAAATTAAAGGTCATTACTTTGGGTGCTTCCACTTTTAAGATACCAAAACTTTGAGATATTTGTACTTTGATCTAGTAATTCAGCTCTAGTTATCCAATTTGGAAAACTTTGGATTTCGAATTTTACTCTGCAATAAGTCAGTGATGAAGAGAAGAATAACTCTTGTCTTTAAGTCATGACTTGAAGTCTGTTAAATAGCACATATGCAATAGACAGATATACAGACCTCTGAAGTCAGATGGCGTATCATGCATACAAGCTTATACTTCCTCATGGGGCTGCTTTTCCTTTTCATGAAAGCTGAATCATTTCCTAAATACTCCACTGCACATAGAAATGAGCAGGCTGTGTTATCCCCAAGCTATTGCCAGGAATAGAAAATAACCCCAACCCTTTTCTTTCATTTTAATGACTTTTGGGGGGGGGTGGGGGTGGTGGGGAAATGTACCTTCATGAGTAGTACTAACATTGCTTTTTACATTTAGCACCAACTGTTCCTGAATTTTATCTGGGTGAAGGGTGGTTCTTCACAAAAAGTCCACACAGAAAGGAAGAGTAATCACAGCAAAACAAAAATACAGGAAAAAAACTGTATCCTAATAAATTAAAAAAAAAAAAAAAAAAGGAAGGTTTCTGCTAGTTTGGCTTCCCAGATGTTCTTAGGAAGAGTAACTGATTATTCTGTGATGCTAAGGTATGAATTTTTAATATTGGTTTGTTCCAAAGGATGAGATATGATACCTAACACAGCTAGGAAATGTAAGGATTTTTCTTACTAAAAAAATACCATTTGACTATCAGAAATATTTGCCACATTACATAAATATAGATTATGGTACCTATTGAGATCAATAAGTGATGGATTATTATTGTTATCTTTTTAATGAATACGGGAAAATATAGTCTCCATTAGAAGTCCATCCAGAACTTCAGGAGTGATGATGTCTGTGAGAATTTTACTTTTTTAGAAGAAGAATATGTCCCTGATTCTCTCAGGCTGATGCATCTGTAATGTATGTCTCTGGATCTATGCTGAGCCCCATTAAATCACTTTGCTGGATACAGGACTACATCCATATGAATCAGACTGTTGATCAGGCACTATGTTCTGGCAAAGATCATCAGAGTGATGCATAGACAGTCTTGAAGTCCCATTTAAACACTTCAAATAGACTGTAAGTGGGAGTTAAATGCTTTATAGGTTTCTGATGGCTTTTCACAGAGGGAATTACACCCTGAGTGAATGTACAGGCTGCCTACATCTTTTATACAGTGTCAGGATTCATAAGCTGCCTTTGTTCACAGAATTTCTGTATCCTTTTTACACTGTAGACTTCTCGTAGGAATTGTTTGGTGTGTCTAATACTGATAGCCTATAAACATTATAACACACGGATTTTTTTTTTAAAACAGCAGCTAGCAATTTATCATTGTCAGTCAGAGGATTAAGATTTTCTTTTTCATTGTATCAAACACTTATTAGTCCAATACAAGAATAAGACAAAGTTATTTGTGTTTTTTTTCCCCTAGAAAGTAAGGAGAGGTGTATGATTTTAGTATCACTTGTCTCTGATCTCTTTCTGCCTTCACTTACGCTAGTTATTTCATCAAAACCTCCATTGTTATTTAATTCCAATAAAGAGATCACAGAATCATTCAAGGTGGAAGGGACCTCTTGAGATGATGTATTCCAGTCCCCTGCTCAAGTAGGGTCAGCTACAATATGTTGCCCAGGACCATGTCCAGCTGGGTTTTTATTATCTCCAAGGACAGAGATTCCACAACCTCTCTGGGCAACTTGTCGCAGTGTTTGAGCACCCTCACAGTAAAGAAGTGTTTTCTTGTGTTCAGATAGAATTTCATGTGTTTCAGTTTTTGCACATTGCCTCTTATCCTGTCAGTGAGCACCACTGAAAAGAGTCTGGCTCCCTTGTCTTCATTACATCCCATAAGGTGTCTATACACATTGATAACATCTCCCCTGAGCCTTCTCTTCCCTTCGCCAGGCTGAACAGTCCCAGCTCTCTCAGCCTCTCCTCATGCGACAGGTGGTCCAGTTCCTTAATCAGTTTTCTGGCCCTGGGCTGGACTCACTCCAGTAAGGCCATATGTCTCTTGTACTGGAGAGCCCAGAAGTGGGCCCAGTACTCCAGATGCAGCCTCACCAATGCTGAACAGATCACAATACAGGATTTACATTGCAAAGGCGGTAGGAAATCTTGAAAAACTTAGAAATGCATGGAGTACTTCAGATGTGTTTGTCAATGCTTATTTCTTAGGGCTGTATATTAAATAGTTATAGTGGTTGGATATGGGTTTTGTAATCTTTTACTTATCTAAGTGCTTTTATTTTTTGACAAATACTAATTTTGATAACTTTGATCCCCAAATCTGTGATCCTTTCATTCTACATACTTAGCATATATGCTATTAAAGGAGACGGACAAGGGTCTGAATTCACTTTTATGTGTTTGTGCCCTACTTTAAGTAGTAGTTATATCTGTGGAAAATTTATTCCATTTAATGAGACAATTCTCATTAGGAAATTACTCAAATGTTTCGATTCTCAGAGAATATCGATCCACAAGCCAATATAGATCCACAAGCCACTATAAAAGAAACCATTATGACCTTATTTTTATAGATAGTAAAGTTTCTTAAATACAGATAAACTGTAGGAAGTTGGGTTTTGTACCTACAATTTCTGTTTCTTACAACTTCTCCAAATTTTTTTCCTCGTTGAATTTGTTAGGGTTTTTGGAGGGTTTTTTTCCAGTCAACAGCCGTTGTACATAACAGGATTTTACAAAAAGTCACTTTTGCTTTTCATTGGTTAGATAAGATTACCTTGATTAAGGTAATCTTTTTACCTTACCTTACCTTACCTTAATCTTTTATGCAAAGATTCTGAGACTTATTATTTGCCAAGATACCTTTGACAAAATTAGAAAAATAAAAGAAATCATTGCTTTCTGATGGCCCCAAATGTTCGTGATTAGTAACTTATTTCATCAGGAGATGCATTAATTTATGTAAACGACAAATAAATATTTCTGTTTCAGCTTTAATTATGATCATATCAGTAAATAAATGTGGGACTCGTGGCTTGGCTTAATGAATCTGCACATACCTCTTAATGTACTTACTAAGTCACCTCCACTGTGAATTTAAACAGCAACTGTTTTGAAGGGACCCACACAAACTCAGGTGCCACAAATTTTCCAGTCCTAGAAGAAACCTTAGCCCATGCTTGCAAAACCATTATTAAAAATGCACTTTTACTGCAAAGGCCAAAGTGGTGATAAAGCAGAGAACTGGAAAACATGAAGTTCATTTTTTAATAGGAAGGAAGAGAGAAAGGGTTCCTTTCTTAAAGTGAATAGAAGTACATAGTTGCTTAACTGTTTGCAATATTAGCTCTCAAAAACCATTAATGGACTATTTGATGGGAATACTAGTAGGTTCAAATGAACGCAAATGTAGGACTATGAAAGGTGACATCTTTCCTTTTCAGTTAATAATGTTTCCAGCTACAGATAAATCTTTTATTCACCACTGGTAAGACCTGGATTGGAAATATGTGTGCTGCCTTGTCTGACATACTTCTAGCATAGGTGGCTCATCAGGATAGAGTCCAGAGGAGCAAACCAAAAATGACAAGCAGTCCCTAAAATTTAGCTGAGAAGAAAAGGTAACTGTCACATTTATTCTCACACTGTCATCCTTTTTTCTTTTTTTTTTATAATCATTTTCAAACTTAAAACGCAAAGGTGAAGGTATTCTCTATGTGGATGACAGTATAGTGACATACAGCACTATGGAAGATTTCACTTAGATGTTAAATACAACTTTCTAATGGTAAGAACAGTCAAGCAATAGTATGAATTGCTTAGGTAGGCTGCAAAATCTCCTTTGCTGTTGGTTTTTGTTTTTTTTGTTTTTTTTTTTTTAAAGAAGCAAGCTTGATATGAATAGTGCTTAGGGTATGTTAGATCCCACAGTTGATATATCAGAAAGAAGAACCAGGTGAATTTTCAAGGTTTTGTTGCTCAATTTTCTGCCATGCTGTTTGCTAATATATTGGCAATGATGCTAGTGTTTTCTATTAATTAAAAGTATTATCTGTTAATCATAGAATCATAGCATCGTAGCATCATAGAATCATAGAATGATTTGTGTTGGAAAGGATCTTTAAGATCATCCAGTTCCAACCCCCCTGCCATAGGCAGGGACATCATTCACTAGATCAGGTTGCTCAAAACCCCATCTAACCTGACCTTGAACACTTCCAATGATTGGGCATCCACACCTTCTCTGGGCAACCTGTTTCAGTGTTTCCTTACCCTTGCCATAAAAAAATTTCTTCCTTATGTCCAATCTGAACCTACCTTCTTTCAGTTTAAAACCATTGCCCCTTGTCCTGTCACTACAGGCCTTGGTAAAATGTCTTTCTCCATCTTTCTTATAAGCCCCCTTTAAGTACTGAAAGGCTGCAATAAGGTCTTCCCAGAGCCTTCTCTTCTCCAGGCTGAACAACCCCAACTCTCTCAGCCTTTCTTCACATCAGACACAAGCCCAGACAGCCAAGTCCCCTCCTCCTCTTGGGCTGGCAGAGACAGAAGATCACTAGTGCAGCACACACATGACACTCCCCAGGTTCACAAGCACACGCACATTTGCAGATCCCCTGAGCACTGGCATGGACCTTCTGTCTGCCCAGCACCCCTGGCCAGATCCCAGCCAGACAAGTGAATCGACCGGCCCCGTTTTACACATGACCTTTTATACATCTTTCTGCCTATTCCCCACTTTGTTCCTCCCTGATCACCTTCCCTGAAACACTGGGTGCCCTTATCTACTTCAAGCTGAGACCCCCGCTCACTCCAGTTGCTGGCACCACAGGCTGGGGACACCTGCATTCCTGGTCTGCCTCCAGCACCTGGCACCAAATCCACTAACTGGTCACGCCAGCAGCTGGGACTGAGTCCTTGCAGCATTGAAACACATGGGATAGAGAGTGAAATTACACAGAGGGAGAGTTAAGAAAAGATAGAAGCCTCTATCTAAAAGATAGATTTTCAGCGAAGCCTCCGAGGTGAGCAGCTCTGAGACAGAGGACCGCGTCGGGGGACCGCTGCTGGATCGGCAAAACCGCGGCAAAACCGTGCAGGGAAGGGAGGAAAAAGGAAAAAAAAAAGGGGGCACGGAGAGAGAGGGCTACCCCAGCCACGCCCCGGCCCCTGAGCAGGAAGGCGGGAGCTCCTGACGAGGGCCCAGCTCTGACTCAGCGTGGGCGGGGACAAGAGTGACGGCGGCAATTCCCTTCCCTTCCTGTACAAGAGCAGCTCCCAGGGAGCGCGAGCGACCAGGACAGGCAAACAGGGCGTGGTGCGTCAGTTTGCGCGGCAGTTCGTGCAGGCAGGGCGTGTGGGGAAGGCGAAGTCACCCTAGCAGCTTGAGGTACTGTGAGAAGTGAGTTCATTCGGTAGTACCTATCCTTCCAGAAGAAACTCAGCTATGGTATTCACTTGTCAGAAAGCGATGCCCTCTGTGCTCGCCAGAGTGGATGTGGCTACCTAGACGGAGCTCCCACAAAAACACACGGCCACCCAGGTCTCAGGCTGCAGGGAGTGCCTGGGCCTCTCACTGTTCACGCATGGCAGCCGTGCAGACAGCTGTGTGAGGTGTGACCAGGTGGATGATTTGCTCTGCATAGTAGCAGAGCTACAGGAGGAGGTAGAAAGGTTAAGGTGCATCAGGGAGGCTGAGAAAGAGATCGACTGGTGGTGCCATGCTCTGACCCCCTTAGACAGGAACAGGAGCAGCAGCAGCCACCAGTAAGAACCCACGATCAAGGGGATCCTCTATCCCCCGCCACCGGGCTGAAGGCAGCAGCTCAAAGGAGGAGAGTGAATGGAGGGGAGTCCAGGCTCGTGGCGGCAGGCGAAGGCCCTCCTCGCCCCCCCAGGTGCCTCTGTACAACAGGTATGAGGCCCTGGAGGTGGAAGGCCAGTCAATGGAGGATGGGGACAACAGTCTATCTACACCAGAGGTGTTGCCCAGGTCAGAAGAACGTACCTCTCGTATTAACACCACCTCCACAAGGAAGAGAAGACGGGTTATAGTTGTGGGTGACTCCCTTCTGAGGGTCGGATATGCCGGACGGACCCTCCCCTTAGGGAAGTCTGCTGCCTCCCTGGGGCCCACGTGAAGGATGTCAGGGGGATACTCCCTAGCCTGGTACGGCCCTTGGACTATTACCCCCTACTGCTCTTCCATGTGGGGGGCGATGAAGCTGCAACACAAAGTCCTAGGGCAATCAAAAGAGACTTCAGAGCCTTGGGACAGCTAGTAAGGGACTCTGGAGCGCAGGTTATTTTCTCCTCTCTCCTTCCAGTTGTGGGCAGCGACACAAGAAGGAACAGAGACACCCAATCTATTAATGCATGGCTCCGTGCCTGGTGTCATCGCCATGGATTTGGGTTTTTTGACAACGGGATGGCCTACACAGCACCAGGTTTGCCGGCGTCTGATGGGATTCATCTTTCTCAAAAGGGAAAGAGAATCTTTGCTCAGGAACTTGCGGGGCTCATCGACAGAGCTTTAAACTAGACTTGAAGGGGGAGGGGGATAATATCAGGCTTGCCTGAGGGAAGCTGAGGGACGACGTGCCACAGTTAGAGGGAGCGGGTGCCAGCAAGGGCACTTGGCCTGTGTCCTCGAGATGTGTGGGGTACGCTGGGGCACAGCCGAAGTCGAACAGAGTTGAGCTAGGGGATACTGAGGCAACGGGAGCCAAGAGGGAAATGCCAGTGAAACGCCTCAAAGCACACAAGGGGTGTTCTTCTATGAAGGAGACACGGACGACAGCCCAGCTGAAGTGCCTCTACACCAATGCACGCAGCATGGGCAACAAGCAGGAGGAGTTGGAAGCCATTGTACATCAGGAAAAACTATGATATGGTTGCCATCACGGAAACGTGGTGGGATGACTCGCGCAAATGGAGTGCGGCGATGGATGGCTATAAACTCTTCAGGAGGGATAGGCAAGGCAGGAGAGGTGGTGGGGTAGCCCTATATGTCAGGCAGTGTCTGGATAGTTTAGAGCTCGATGATGGTGATGATAGGGTGGAGTGTTTATGGGTAAGAATCAGGGGGAAGGCCAACAAGGCAGATATTGTGGTGGGAGTCTGTTACAGAGCACCCAACCAGGATGAGGAGACAGATGAACTATTCTATAAGCAGCTGGGAGAAGCCTCACGATCACTAGCCCTTGTTCTTGTGGGGGACTTCAACCTGCCAGATGTCTGCTGGAAATACAATACAGCAGAGAGGAAACAGTCCAGGAGGTTCCTGGAGCGTGTGGCAGATAACTTCCTGACACAGCTGGTGAGTGAGCCAACTAGGAAAGGTGCCCCGCTGGACCTCTTGTTCACGAACAGAGAAGGACTTGTGAGCCATGTGATGGTTGGAGGCCGTCTTGGGCAGAGTGATCATGAAATGATAGAGTTTTTGATACATGGAGAAGTGGCAAGGGGGGTCAGCAAAACTGCCACCTTAGACTTCCGAAGGGCAGACTTCGGCCTGTTTAGGAGACTGGTCGAGAGAGTCCCCTGGGAGGCAGCCCTAAAGGGCAAAGGAGTCCAGGAAGGCTGGACATTCTTTAAGGAGGAAGTCCTAAAGGCACAGGAGCAGGCTGTCCCCAGGTGCCGAAAGACGAGCCGGCGGGGAAGAAGACCGGCCTGGCTGACTAGAGAGCTCTGGCTTGAACTCAGGAAAAAGAGAAGAGTCTATGACCTCTGGAAGAAGGGGCGGGCAACTCAGGAGGACTACAAAGGTGTAGCAAGGCTGTGCAGGGAGAAAATTAGAAGGGCCAAAGCTGAGCTAGAGCTCAGTCTGGCTGCTGCTGTAAAAGACAACAAAAAACACTTCTTCAAATACATTAGCAGCAGAAGGAGAGCTAAGGAGAATCTCCAACCCCTAGTAGACGGGGGAGGGAACACAGTGACCAAGGATGAGGAAAAGGCTGAGGTACTTAATGCCTTCTTTGCCTCACTCTTTAATAGCAGGGCCAATTGTTCTCTGGGTACGCAGCCCCTGGAGTTGGAAGATAGGGATGGGGACCAGAATGGAGCCCCCATAATCCAGGGGGAAATGGTTAGTGACCTGCTGCACCACTTAGACACTCACAAGTCTATGGGGCCTGATGAGATCCACGCAAGAGTACTGAAGGAACTGGCAGATGTGCTCACCAAACCCCTTTCCATCATGTACCAGCAGTCCTGGCTAACTGGGGAGGTCCCTGCTGACTGGAGATTAGCTAATGTGACACCCATCTTCAAGAACGGCCGGAAGGAGGACCCGGGGACGTACAGGCCTGTCAGCCTGACCTCGGTGCCAGGGAAGCTGATGGAGCAGATCATCCTGAGTGCCATCACATGGCATGTAGAGGATAACCAAGGGATCAAGCCCAGCCAGCATGGGTTCAGGAAAGGCAGGTCCTGCTTGACCAACCTGATCTCCTTCCATGACAAGGTAACACACCTAGTAGATGAGGGGAAGGCTGTGGATGTTGTCTACCTAGACTTCAGTAAAGCCTTTGACACGGTTTCCCACAGCATTCTCCTGGAGGAACTGGCTGCTCATGGCTTGGACAGGTGTACTCTTCGCTGGGTAAAGAACTGGCTGGATGGCTGGCCACAAAGAGTGGTGGTGAATGGAGTTTACTCCAGTTGGCGGCCGGTCACAAGCGGTGTTCCCCAGGGCTCTGTGTTGGGGCCCGTTCTGTTTAGTATCTTTATCAATGATCTGAACGAAGGGATCGAGTGCACCCTCAGTAAGTTTGCAGATGACACCAAGTTGTGTGGGAGTGTTGATCTGCTGGAGGGGAGGAAGGCTCTGCAGAGGGACCTGGACAGGCTGGATGGATGGGCCGAGGTCAATTGTATGAGGTTTAACAAGGCCAAGTGCAAGGTCCTGCACTTGGGCCACAGCAACCCCATGCAACGCTACAGGCTTGGGGAAGACTGGCTGGAAAGCTGCCTGGCAGAGAAGGACCTGGGGGTGTTGGTTGACAGCCGGCTGAATATGAGCCAGCAGTGTGCCCAGGTGGCCAAGAAAGCCAATGGCATCCTGTCTTGTATCAAAATTAGTGTGGCCTGCAGGAGTGGGGAAGTGATTGTGCCCCTGTACTTGGCACTGGTGAGGCCGCACCTCGAATCCTGTGTTCAGTTTTGGGCCCCCCACTACAAGAGAGACATTGAGGTGCTGGAGCGAGTCCAGAGAAGGGCAACGAAGCTGGTGAAGGGTCTGGAGCAGAAGTCTTATGAGGAGCGGCTGAGGGAGCTGGGATTGTTTAGCCTGGAGAAGCGGAGGCTGAGGGGAGACCTTATCGCTCTCTACAACTCCCTGAAAGGAGGTTGTAGAGAGGTGGGGGTCGGTCTCTTCTCCCAGGTAACAAGTGATAGGACAAGAGGAAATGGCCTGAAGTTGCACCAGGGGAGGTTTAGACTGGATATTAGGAAATTTGACTTCACTGAGAGGGTTATCAAGCATTGGAACAGGCTTCCCTGGGAAGTGGTTGAGTCACCATCCCTGGAGGTATTTGAAAGACGTTTGGATGAGGTGCTTAGGGACATGGTATAGTGGTGGTCTTGGTAGTGTTAGGTTTACGGTTGGACTCGATGATCTTAAAGGTCTTTTCCAACCTATACGATTCTGTGATTCTGTGACAGAAGAAGACAGGACAGACTGCAGTGATCAGGCAGAGGTCTCAGCCAGACAAGTGTACTGACCATTCATGTTTTACATGAGATCGGCCCCTTTTATACCCTTTTCTGTCTTTCCCCCACTTTGTTCCCCACAGACACCCTTCCCTTGAACATTGTCTCATCAGCTGGCACAGCCCTACTGACCCCTTCCAATACCCTGGACCCTCCTTATTAGTTTCAAAGTCCCGGCTGGCCTGTAGTTTCTTAATAGCCCATTCATTAGTGTGACTGACGAGGGACGAGGTTAGTTTCTTGTGTTGTCTCCATCATGTTTGTCTGTCACTTTTGCGTCTGTATGTTTTGTTTATGGCTTCCCCCTTTTTCATAGTATCTCATTTGACAAGGTCCTCCCAGTTAATCTTACTGAAATAATGTTTCCCCCATTCCACATACATTTCAATTAGTGTGACTGGGCAGGTTTGGTTCTTGTTAGTGCCTCCCTTATTCTAGGTCAGTCAGGTTTGTGTCCCTGTATGTTCTTGTTTATGGCTTCCTCCTTTTCTCATTATCCCCTTTTTGCATTTAAACCATCCTTGACCACATATGCTTAAAGGAATGTACTCTCTCTCCTTCCACATACCCTTCCAAGTATCACAGTAATTGGACTACTATTACTAACTTTATTATGTGTCGGTTACACTTTGTTTAAATTAACAAAAAATTCTTGACTTATATATGAGGTGTGTTCCACTTCTTCTCCATAACAAGATTTTGAGTGTAAAAGTGTTAGCATGCAAGGAACAATGGTGCATATCAGTTGTGTCTTTCTTGCTTTCTCTGTCCCTTACTACTGAAGTTCTTTATATTTATTTTTCATCTAAATAGATGCTAGAAATATTTTCTGTTTTTCTTGACTTACAGAAGTTTTTTCCAGATATAATCTGTACTTAGCTTAATGTGACTATCCTCTATGAATTAAAGTTCCGCTAGAAAGGGTTGCTTTTCTCTTTCGAGCAACATTCTGATTCATAGCTTTTAAAAGAAATGCCAAGCAAGCTTTCATGCTTAGGGGATGGAAAGAAAAGCAATCAAGTTCAGAGCCTGGCTGTTTTTTGAATGACATTTTTAAAAGCTTTGGTGAGAGTGTTTCAAAATATAACTTCATTTTTAACTAGATATTCTACACTGACTTTCATTCTAATCATCCTATTTTCAGGCTGTCTGCTGTTATTATAAGAAGAAAAAGAGACAAATCTGGAAAAGATTAAGGTAGGACTTTTTCCATAAAGGGTAAATCTGCTTTTTGTTAAATTTGTGTGCTCTTTTGACAAGACCTAGGTATCATGATCTTGCTCAATGAAGACTTGAGTAACCGAATACAGTGAACAGTGGATGACAGGACAATTCAAGCAAGGAGGCAGCCCATGATATCATCATGGAGCGATTTGGTTGGTGCCTTTCTGACATCTGGTTATAAATCCACCCAGTCACAGAGACTGTATTGTCACACCACCCTCCAACAACACACACAGAAGCGGAGGACTCAAGGCATCAGTTCTGAGCCATGCCCAGAGCCTGACTCAGAGACTGATAGAGTGTCACGTCTCCCCAGGATGGGCTGGGCTGACTCACTGGTGTGGTGACTAGGGCAGGTCTGTTACCTGTAACAGTTACCTGTGCATGTGTGTTTGTGTATGAGTGTCTGTGTGAGCGAAACGCTTTTCTTCACCCAGCCTATTCCTTGTTTGGTCCACTTCATAAATTGACCTTGGCAGTTCTCTTTTCCCCCAGTGACAGGCATACAATAAATTAAAATAATTTGGCTTTCCAGGTCTTGACACCTTTGAGGAGTTTAAGTGAATTTTCGCTAATCTTAATTATAATGATAGCTTAATTACAGATAAAAAAATAAATAGTTTTCCAACTTGAGATGAGATTTAAAACAGAGACAGCAGCATCAATAAAAGTGGCCAGGTACAGAAAATCTTTCATAAGTAAAAAAATAGATGGTCCACACATCCAGTGTTGTGTGGAGAAATTAACATTTTTTGTTACTACAAACAGAAAACCATAGTAAAAATAAGTAAACGGTGATTCAAAAGGTAAATGAATAGTGTTAATAAAATCAATAGCTGTTTCTAAATTAAGGGACAATCTGTAGGACAATCTATCGTACAGAGTGTTTTTTTCTGGCTTTCTATATGCTAGTAAATTAAACAAATCTTAAACTATTCCCTGGTACTGACACTAACTGGTATGAATCAGCAGTCAATACTGTTAAATTCTCTTGCCCTCCCAAATAATGCAACCACTACAAATTGTGTTTCGGAAATGGTTACTGACTTGTGCTCCTTCCTGAAATATGTCCAGGAGTTGTTTGGGAAAGTGCTAGTCAGTTTGGGATGAAAGCTCGCCAGCAACTGTTCCAGCAAATAATCAGGATAGATAATTTAGTCCAACTGCCGGGGGATTGGCGCTGTTTGTTTCATTAGTAGCTACATCAAGATCAAGGAACCTGCTGGAGCATGCCAAGGCTCCCTTCCAGACCACATGCTTGGGTGTCCTTTCCATGTCACAGAATGACCCTGCTTGCCTCTGCCTCATCTCCAGCAGAATTAGAATGAACAAGCCTCTATTATAAATACAGGCAGGAGTTCATTATCATGCCTTAAAAATGTATTTATATATGTATTAATAAAGTTTTATTAATAACAGTAAACTTTTTACATAATTTCTGTTTTCAAAAATAAAATTTCCAATACGTTCTGAATTTTTAAAGTTTAGATCCAGATTTTCCAGAGAATCAAAGAAATCTATTCTGCTATTGTTCTTTTTCAGCCTAATGGCTGTCACACAGTTGTTCTGGGTATACACTTTTTTAAAGCCTTGCTCATTGCTGGTAATGAATGTGACATGCTGATTAAAGATGGCTGCAGTATTTATTTGTAGTGAGATCTTAATGTCCGACATCTTTATCACTGCTAACATTGGCTGGACTGGAATCTGGATATAATTCTGTAAAATTCTGGAAAAGCTACTGATTTTTTGGAGAAATTTAGATAGAATCTAGAAATGCTCAGTATATTAAATGGAATGCTTAAATCCCACAGATTCTGTTCTTTTAAAGGAAACAAATGTTACATAAAGTTTCTGAACAAAGAATTTTATTCTAGGAATTATTATTGAAGTTCACATAGTGCATTTAGAATAACTATACTCCAGCACCCCAAAATGCTACACTGTATGAATTGCAAATGGTCTCATTTTAAGCAGGGCGCTTTTTTTTTTTTTTTTTAAGCTTTTCTGAGAACTGTCAAGACAACAGGCTTATTTTACTGAACTTTTTTCAGGAAGAACAGTTGAACCAAAAATGATAATTTGATTAAATTTTAGTGTGGCACAAATATCTATTGGTTTTGCTGGATTTTTTTTTTTTTTTTTACTAACAACCACTACTCCTTTAAATTAAAAAAAAAAAAAAGAAAAGAAAAGTTGATGCTTATCAAGCAGGCTTTACTGAGTAAGTGGTTAAAATGCTTCAGATCTCAAATCAATAAACATACTAATTATATGCCTTAACTTTAAATACATGATTTACCTTTTTAGTGAACCAATATATGTATTGGAAGTGTAATTAATGTTCAAGCGATTCTTTTTTTTTTTTCTTGGCTTCAAACAAAGGAAGAAAGAATAATCCAAACAAAGGTGTTTTTGTCATCATTCAGTTGTTACTTGCATCAAATTTCAGAAGGGAGTTTTCTTTTGCATTCTCACTCTTTTTTCTTGTATAAATGAAACATATATGATCATTTGAAAGTTTCCTTTAATCTCCAAATAATTCAGATGTCATTCTTTTACTTGCTTTCATTAAAATAGAGTGGGGATATTAAATAAAATGAAACCTTCAGGTAGTTGTATGAATGAGACAATGAGCATATTGGCTGTTTTCTCAGACTTCCCACCACCCTCATTACTACAGCTTTTGGCACATTGTATTAGGGAAGGGTACCATTTTAAAACTGTGTGTTGACTTCTACTAAAAACAAGATTAAAAAAACAACACCACCACCACAATATGCCTGTAGAGCATATCCTTTAATTTAGATTGTCCCTGTAGCACATCAGATATATTATGAAAATAGTATTGTAAAAGAATACAGAAGATATTTTTTCTTTACAGTTGAGGAAATTTCTTAAGAACATTACACTTAGATTAATGGAATTTTTCTGCTTGTGACTTAGGCAGTTATGCAGTTCACTTACTTTCCATTGTCTGGTCTGAAACATCAAAAAAATGATTTTACTATGCTGTATCAACAAATTATTTCATTCGTTTTAAAGTTATCTTATTCTGTTGTTTAAAAGTTCATGGCAAGCAGATTTTTAAATTAGAGCACCTCCAAAAATGAAAAACTGATTTTACAATTTTTATGACATTTTGGACTAGCTTTACTGTTGAAGACAAATGAGAAAAGGAAAAAAGAATGAATCCATGCAAACAAACTGAAGACCTTTTGGCCCATACAGTGGATAATAGCATTTCTATCCTCTCCATCATCCATAAGTGTGAATAGATTATCCAAATTACTGTGCAGTTGTATGGAAACTGCTTCTTATTAATATAATCAGGCACCTTTGTGTGGAGAGTGATGATGGCATAGTATACAATCAGAATTTGCAGAATGTAGCTGTCAATGCTATATCTAAGCTTCTTTTCAAGGAAACTGGTGTTTAAAATTTGAATCTGAACTTCTACTTCTTGGAGGAATGGAAGTGCAGTGAAACTATTGTAAAACAATATTAAAGAAATGCTGATCAGGAAAGCAGATAGTCTGTGGAACTGCACAATATAGATCAGGAAAACCAAATCCAAGCCCATAAAATCTTTACTTCTGCAAGATCAAAGCTCAGAACTATTCGGTTTTCTACACCTTTCCTTCATTCTTAATCTAGTTCTTTGCTGCTGGTATATTCTGTTCAGCCTTGATTTAAGGAAAAAAAAATTAAAAAGAAGAAATCCATCTTATTCTATTGTTCATTCTTGCAATACCAAGAAGGTTTGATTCTGAGGTCTGATATTTTTTATTTAAATAGATTCAGAGATAAGTACCGTTTCCACTGTAATATGTGTAGGGTTATTATTTGCTTTGAATTCCTTGAGGGAGCAGAGGTGACTATGAGCTGTTTCATCATTTGTCCTTAACTTATTTGTCAAACCTATTGTTTATTGGACTTTTGTTTACCATACAGATAGGAAGACAGATAGTGGCTTATTGTCCTTCCAAGCTACTGTAGGTACTATTGTTTAAAGCTTTTAAGTAACTGAAGGTTAATTTCTATGTAATACATTGAAAAAATAAACTGGTATAAAATAATAATTTTTTTCTCATTTGTTTTAACTTTGGACTTCTTAATTTATTATTGTTTCTCTGATGTGAGAACAGCTGAAACTCTGAAACATTTTTTTCATTGAATGAAAATATTCCTCAGTTACTAAATTGGGTAAGACAATTTGTAAGAAGTACTTCCAAATTAGCTAATACTTACCTTCTTATTTAGAAGGGAGAATTCCTTGCTCATTAATGAAATCTCTACTTACAATATAGTTTGGCTAATTATCTTCAGAGAAAAATCACAAATTATTCTCAGTTCAGGAATTTAAAATAGCATTGTATGTTGCCAGTGAAAAAGCCTGATATGCTCAAAGATGCTCTTGATCACTAGAGCTGCATTCATAATTCCATGCTTCACTAAAGTCTCATGAGAGGTGCACAGATAAGAGAAAAACACTGTATGTTATTGCCTGTATAGTTGCTTTTAGCAGACTGTTAACAAATACAGGAGTCTTTGTGGATAATTATCCAAAAGCATCTGTTAAATAGTCATTATTAGTCTACTTGGCAAATAACATGAGGATGTCTTAGAAAAGGAAAGGAATGAAATAGAAAACATAATGCTGTTACCATAGAGATCTATGAGGCATACAGTCCTTGGAAATCGCTTGAAGTTCTTACCACAGCAAAAAAAATATAGAATAGATACAAAGAAAACCAAGGGTGATCAGAGGTGCAGAATGACTTTCCTAAGAAGACAAGTAAATAGGCTAGGATCCATCAGCTTGGAAAACAGAGCTAGCAGAGGATATGCTAGTGGTCTAAACTCATGGATGGTTAGAAAAGGCAAATAGGGAATAATTATTCGCTATTTCTCAGGAGGTTAAAAAAAAACCCACAAAAATATTCTTACTAAATAATAAAATAGCAGGTTTAAAACCAACTTTTTTATATATAACATGATTAATTTATGAAATGCACTGGCAAGTAACTGTAAAAATATTAGTGGGTTCAAAAATAAAGTATGCAAATTCAGAATGGATACCTTTAGGCTATTAAACACAACAGTCCAGCAAGGTTTTAGTGACTAGAAGCTTGGAGGATATCCCAAAGGGAAACTTACTTGTCTTTTTTTCTTACATTTTTGTTCTAAGAATCTGTACATCACTGTTAAGAACAGCATGCTGGTCTGCATGAAGCATTTGATTTGCCCTAATATGATTGTTCTTGTGTTTTTAACTCCTGTGTAACCTTATACTTAAACCTTTTATGTACAAGGCTTATGCTATTCTACTAGATTTATGCTATTCTATTTAGATTTACTGTATAAAGAATAGTAGAAATAAAATCTCCTTTTAATCATCTCTGCATAATCATCTACCCAGAAACTGCAATATATATCAAATCTTAGTATACATTTGTGGTAATATTTAACTAATGTGCATAGCTGACTTCAACCTGCAATACTTATCAAATATTTGGGGCCTTGCTGGGGTACTCCTTTTAGGAGAAGAAAACAATTCTACGAGTCAAGTATTTGATTGTTCAGTAATGTTAATTGTGATATTAGCAACAATAATGTTTTCCTGATTACAGTGTAAGCAAACACAACCAATTTCCTTGTAAATTATTTCCAGGCTTACCTTTTCCAGCAAGTGTTTAAAAAAAATATAGTTATCATCTTCCTCCTACACCCACCCAGTGTGTACTACAAGTGCTTCCCTATTGACTGCCTGAGTTTTCTTTATTTCCAGGATTTATAGCTGCAATCAAAATAACACTTCAACACATTTGGATTTAATGACCTGTTCTTTCCAAACTGTAGCATCTGCTCTACCAAAATCTTCCTGAGTTTGCACTTGCTTTGGTCTTCTGCATATTTAGTGTTTTGGAAAGTGGCTTCTGTGATTACATTTACACAGAGAAATTGATCTGCTCCAGGCAACTTACTATCCTCAAAACTAAATGGCATACCATGGCTTGTGTTTAGATTGATTTTTGCTAGGCTCCTCAAAAGCTGTTACACTACATGTCACTTGCCTCTTGGTTTCCTTTGAGTCTTATGTGATACCATTGGAATCATAAGACATGATTATTTTGTCAGTGTAGTTAGTTTCTTTTTAATTCAGAGTATATGACATTATGGGAACTGTTGGAACTGAATATATCTCTACTTTTGTTAGGGAATCAAAGTTTCTGGGGATGGGAGTGTTTACAAGATTGAAAAATTGAATTAATTTTAAATTTAGAAGCCAAACTTTACTGCATTCATTCATTAGCAACACATGTTGTGCTAAGGATCAATTTATACACTATGGTAATGATCATTGCACTATATACACAGCTCTTCAACAATCTTCTCTTAGGTTACTGGTGAGTACATAATGCCATGAAGCTCATGTATCATTAGTGCTGATGGCTGCAGTCCTTGGTGGTTCCTCCTCAAGGTGGAGGTGATCAGGTCTGAGAGCTCATCAATGACACAAGTTGAGACTGAAGTAAGCTCATGGCCAGTCTTCTTTCTCTTCCAATTTTCCTTGTTTATGCCTGATAGTATTGCCTCCAACCCCCAAATAGGGTTTTTATTTGCTCCCTATACTGCTAATCTTGTCCTATTTCTGGCAACAGCACTAACTGTTCAGCATATACTCACAGTAAAAATAGGGAAAGCAAATGATTTAACATTTGCCTTGAAAGAAGTTGTTGATTTTGGAGTATAATAATTAGTATTTGTTGCATAAGTACAAATATTATTTTAGCATTGTTCTGAAATCTAATTTTTATGCCATTTAGATTTTATTTCTGTGTAATACATAATTACTATTGTATAGTATTAAACCTAGCACTGGCACCAAACTCAGTGAACTTTAATTAGCTAACATTTCTCCTAATGTTATTTTTTTAAAATATCTCATTGCTCCAAGAAAAAGCCATTTGAAAATTAAGGTACTGATAGAAATAAATTAAATTTTAATCACAGGTAGCCATGGAAATTCCATGTTTATTATTCCAGTGACAAGCACTGACAGTCATTTATCATCTTTGTCTCTGTGGTGTATGTAATAGAAGTGGGAGGAATGCAAAGACAGATCATGTTAACAATAGGGACATGTGCATTTAGTAGTATTAGTGAGATAAACAGCTATTTTTTGAGCGTACATTCTGATATATGTTTCAAGTGTTCTAAGGTGGTTTATTTTAATACTGAACTCATACATATGGAAAAGTATGTCAGATTCCAGTATAAACTCTAAGCTAAAAAACTAACATGCAATTTGACTTGTTCAATGTAGCTTAACTTCTTTTAACAATTAATTGTCTGATTGTCAAGTAATATCTCTCCCAGAAATACTGTCAAATTGACAGTCAAGAAAAAAAGGTGTCCATTACTTCATGTGATATTTGACTAAGCTAACATATAGCTTAGTTTATGAGCTAAGAAAATATATTGTACTATATTTATCTACCCTTTACATGAAATGAAGCTGATAATCCTATTAAAAGTAAGCAAACCAAAAATTCTGCAAAGGGGAGAAGAGAAGGAAAAAAAAAAAATTACCTCTCTGTACTATTTCTATATAGTTTCTCTGCTGAAAGGTAAAGTTTTGCAGGGTTTTTTGGTTTGGGGTGTTTTGGGTTTTGTTTTTTTTTTTTCCAAATCTAGGCACCCATGATGAAGTTCTAAAACAATCTTTTAGTGCTCAAATTGCATTTTTTTCCAATAGAAGACCTTCAGAGTCTTTTTCATTAATTTAAAAAGGATTTTTCATTATCTGTCAATTCTTGAAAATATAGTCAATTTTATTTCAATTCCTAAGCATAGTTCAAATTATGCATGCATACACTGAACTATGCAGTGTATTGTACACAATTATAAGGTAGATCATTGATGTTTTATAAATTTACACTCCAATTTGTAATAATCTGTACGGCTTTCAGTTGAAGCCTCAAGAAAGCTCCTTCTAAACTGGCTGAGGTGTTGTGGTGTACAGCCTTAACGTATAATTAATGTAAAATGTTAAGGGACAAATATTTAATATCATAATACTATATTTATATTTAGTCACAAAACTCTCATAGTTTTCACTTAAATACCTATCAAAGATTGTTTTTCAATCCATCAAAACATCAGACTGTCATAGGATCCACAAAAACATCTATCAGAAGTTGTTTTTAAAAGTTTGTGGGTTTTTTTTCGTTTTTTTGGGGTTTTTTTGTTTTTTTAAGAAATAGTTATAATGCAATTTATTCTTCCACTTCTGTGGCTAACTGTGAATTCTGTCACATACCTGAATATGAACTTCTCACGTTAGGTTCGCATTTACAGGTAAATGAAGTACTCCCACAGGGACATTACATTTATCATGTGAATTATTTAAGCATACATATGTACTAGTAAAATAAACAGGAAATATTTCCAGGTATGGGAACTCAGTAATCTCTACTGTTAAATGATTAGGATGTTTCCTGACACATTTGTCTTTGGCCAGTTAGAATTCCTCCAAAAAGTTCCTGGAGAGTTTTAAAGTTAGCGTGGTCTCATAACTATTCCTGAAAAGCAGATGCAATCACAGTGTTTCACAGAATAAGAGAGTTACATTGTATGGACCTGGGCTACTACTGCCAGAGAGCTGTGGTGGGCCCTTTTAGGTACACCCTAAGATAGCCAAAGCATTTTATTTGATCCTAATGGCTTAAAAATATGTTCATTTCTGTAAATGTCCTGCATTTTGAACTATTGCTCTTACATTAATTAATCAGCAATTTACAGTAGCAACAGTATCTAAACCAAAAGAAAAATAAAGATTTGGTCAACCTGAAGTTTGCTTAAAAAGCTGTAGTTGTCATGTTCTGTTCTCAGACAAAGGATGAACTAAGGGTAAGCAGAGAATATCTGTAAAGGGTTAAAACCAAGTAGTACTTGACTAGCCCTAGCTAAAACAGACTTTAAATGCAACAAAATTAATGGTTAAAAAAAAAAAAAGATATAGATAGTTAAGACTGAACTTAGGTGAGAAATAAACACAATTTGAAAACTGTGAATCACCATTGCACTCTTTTCTCTTTTCAGTTGCTGTCTAGCCTTTGAGCTGTTACCAAGTTGTTGCACCAGAATTACAGAACAGATTGATTGGATTCCCACCAATACGCAAATCCTATCACAGGCAAAAGGAGAATACTGTATATGCCAAGCTAAGACTTTTATTATTTTATTTTAACTAAAGCCTAAATAGTCTAACAAAGAATTATTACTCATCTAGTTACAATGATGCAAACATATTTCAAACTATATACAACTAAAATGACATATGTGGAAACTTTCAAGTATCTTCCCCCTTCTCCAGCATCATCTCAGGCCTGTACTCGCCTATACTGCATTTCACTCCAGGGTCATAGACAGTTCCTTCTACACAGAATAATTGCTTGTTATTACTATCTATTAGTTACGAAATATATGTAATAGGCATTATACCACAAAACTGTAGAAAGCTAAGCAAAAGCTGAAACAAAGTAGGTAATTGTTCAAGAAATAAACTGCTCAGCTCAGGATCAAAGTGGTTTATTGATTTATTAAGGATGCAATCATCCAGTAATCAGTGAACCATATAGGTTCATTCAGGATCAATATCAACAATAAAACATATAAACCACAATCCTAGACATTTACAAACTGTTAATAAATTCCTAAACACTCTTCTGTAACTAATGCCAAAGAGTTCTAACTATGCATACACACAATCATACCATTGCATGCTCACACTTTTCACACCATTTGTGCGCACCCCCAGCCATGGAGGTTACCATCACCCCTTCCCTGGCCGCGGGTGCTCCCCTGGGTGCACGCCCCTCCTGCAGGGGATGCGGCTGCCCCAGCTTTGTGTGCCCCCCTGCTGCTCCCACTGGCACACCCGCCATTGAGGTGGCACCCTGGGTGTCCCTGCACCCCGATGTAGGGTCCCTGCGTCCTGCCCCCCTCTGCCAGCCCACTGCTGGCTGCTGGCTGCTGCTGGCACCCCACGGAGGTGCTGCACTGCCTGGCCTGGGCAGGGGTCAGGGTGTCCTGGGGACACTGCCAAGAGGGACAGACCCCACTCTGATGGCTGCTGCTGCCTTTCCACTGTCTCTCCCTTTCACACATGTCCATTCTCCCTCTGTATTTCTTTTCAGGATGACTCCTTCTTTGTAATTCCCTTGTTGTTTAATCCTGCTGATGGCCATCTTCCTCTTTAACATGATCAGTTTTGGGCAAGTGCCCTGCCGGAGAGTTTTGTGTATTTCACACATACACAAACAAAAATTTACACTCACTTTCCTACCTCAAGAAATGTTTTTATCCAGGTCACGTGCCAAAGGAAAGCTGAGTGAGCACTTGCAAAGCTAACAGTCACCTCATCAATAAATAAGTTTCTATTGCTTGCTAAAACAATTCTCCAGACAGGCCAAGATGAGTTCAGTCAAAATGACAAGTCCCAGCATCTGTGTTATGAGCTTGACACATAACCTGTGACTTTCCATAGGCAATGGCAGCACCATGTTTACAGAGCTGCATGGCAAAAGAGGAGACTAATTCCAAGGAATGCAATGTAGTGTCCTGGAATGGGGAAAAACATCTTCTCTAGTCTGTCCATTTCAAAACTATGGTAATAGTACTCCTCTACCTCCTTTCCTTCCTATGAAAACATGAAGAAACTACAGTTCTCAGAAAATAGGGCAGATAACTTTACCCACTTAAAAATCTTCCTTTATACAAAAAACTCTTTTCACTCATTTTTAAACACACACACCCCCCTTTTTTCTTTTTTCCTCTCTCTTTTCGTCCACAGAAATACGGAAATACAATCTAAGCCTTTCAGGACAAAAATAAAAATTTAATGATGCACAATACCCATTTATTTAACTTCTCCCAAGCCTGTAAGGTCTCAGAACAATATCAATTTGTTTTGTTTTGTTTTGTTTTGTTATAATTTTAACCCAAGTCTGTTTTCAGAGTAATGCATACACATTTCCATGTAAGAGTGTCAGAATTAAAGCTTTCAGTTGACAATGTCCTGGGGCCTACTTCCTCCATGAAAATTTGAGCTATTTGCAAAGTAAAACTGGAAGATTCTTCTGTAAATGTTTTTCTTCTTTCCCAGATATTACCTGCTTCAGCTAACTCCACGTTTTAATGCCGGGTAAACAGAGGTGACTGCTATGAGTTTCAGACAGGCTTTTGTGCCCAGCACTCCTGGCTTCCTCATCGTCTTCAAGGAGCACTGCAGGGGAGCTCAGGAGGCAAATGTAGACTTCAAAGAGAAAGTTAGATACCTGACTCTTCTCCATTAACTGAATAAGGACCCTTAGTCAAGATAGATCACTATACCAAGCTGGACACTTATTTATGCTTGATAGTCCCTGTTTTATGCATTTGTGGCAGCAAACTGACTTTGCATTTCAAAGGTTGCATTTGACCTATGTGTAATCTACATGTAATCCAAAACACGTTTTGTATTCCTTTTCACCTTAATTGTCTAAGCATAGGTTCCTAGAGCTTCCTCGGCTTCCCCAGGGTATGTGGTCTGGCTTCCCACAGCCAGGCTGAAAGGGCACAGGTCTCCCACAGGCCCAGGTCGCATTCATCAGCTCTTAGGCTATATCAGATAGCACTTGACAACAGTGTTCAGACACTCAAATCTAGCTCCTTGGTTCCCATTTTTCCACTTTAATATAATATTCTCATGGTTAGAGCACCCACTCAGGAAGCAAGGGATGTTCAATCTTCTCTTCTTTCTGAGGAAACCATATAGTCCTGCTTTCTTAGATAGGGCTGTCATTAAATAAGGACGTCTTATGCACCTACCGGCTCAGGTTCTGATCTTTAATTCTCATTTTGTAACTAACTGCTTGAATTAGGTTTAGTTTTAGTTCATTTATTTATTTATTTTTCCTAGCAGCAGATCAACAGTACAGTGTTCCTGCTTTGAAGTAACTGTTCAGAGATTGGTTTAAAGAAGTGTCTTTTACTGCAGTCTTAGTAACACTTGCTGTGTCAGTACCTTCCTCTGATTTCACATATTTCCCACAGTCCTTTGCAGAATGTATCTCAAGCTGCACCCTCTGAGTTCAGTGCGTCAGAAAAAAGGAGAAAAAAGAAAGAAGAAAAAAGCAATGTGTGCATGTGTGTATGTTTAAATATCAGCTTTCAAGAAAGGTGTTCAAAGTCATGCAAAAAATCGAAGGGGTTACAGACACCACTGAGCCAGAAATAACAGAGATATATTGTGCAATTTTATTCCTACTGTTGAGTACTTAGTAACTTAAATACACTAATTAACTTCAATAAGACTACTTGCTCAGCTGCGAGCTTAGTAAGGAGATTGAACCATTTCACAGTCTAGCATGTACCACCTTTAGAATTGGAAGGTTCAGGTCTTGTAGGTGGTAAAATTATTTGTCCTAGTAGAGAACTATAGTCTTTTGCTTTTTAAAAAAAAATGTGATCCAGGCTAATTAAAGTAGTCTGGACATCAGTGCAAATAGTATTTTCTGAATATGTATAAGGCATATTCCAGGTGTACTTTTTTATTAAAAAGGAAAAGCAAATTAATTCTCTACTGCATATGAGTCATGTGTACAAAAACATGTTCCACAAGATGAGATGAAAAAAAACTGAGTATTTTCTTCTATTTTCAGACTGTGGCAGCACCAGCATTTTAGCATTCATTATCTTAGTAGAAATATACTCTGATGAATCTTTAGGGACTTTTTTAATTCTTGTAGTGCTGGCTAAAATGCTAACAGTAGGTGCCAAACTATATTTGTTTCCAATTACTCTTTCAATTATTACTGGCACTTCAGACTGTAATCGTATAACCTTTTATATTCCCAAAACATGTTGTTATGCCCAAATACATCAGGGCCATTCCAACATTTTTTTCTTTTTTTTTTCTTTCTTTTTTCTTTTCCTTTTTTTTAAATCATATCCTGTATGTAAGAATTGGGAACCAATATATTCTATGTCTGAACTTAATTTACATTTTACAGAGCTTTACAAAGTGTGCTTCCTCATCCCTGGGGTTTTACAGAACTCTCTGTGTTGGTACTTCTTGTCTTCTTGATTACAGCGCTATTTTGCAGCTGTGCTTCTTCTAAGAACTGCTTGCATGAAGTAAAGCAGATAGATAGCAAACCAGATTTTCTTCTGTGAAGACTTTCTTGCTTAAGAAGGGTAAATCCATCTGCCTCTTTTAAACAGCTGATGGTGTCTGAGCATAAACAAGTTACCCCCTGCAATGTGTTTTCTGTTTCCATTTTGCAGAGTTGGCAGTTCTAACTCAATTTGTCAAACTATAGCAAGCAGTAGTGTAAATGCCATATTTTCAATCAGCTGAAAAAAGTAATGACTTCTTTGATACTGTATTGTATGACACTGATAGCTTGTTGATCAAAACTATACTGGCTGAGATTAGCTCAGAAAGATAGAAACCCTCTAAAGCTTGGGGGCCGGGGGTGGAGGGGGGGGGAGACAACCCCACAATAATTAAATGTAGTTTTTAGATAAATTATCCTGCCAGTTTAGTCAGAATTTGCATGGTCTTGGTAGAAGAGATGTGCATTTCTTGTGGCCTGAAGCATGTGCCGCTATGTTGGATATTGCTAATGAAGTGAAGAGTGTGGGCATGTGACCTACTCTCCCTCCCCTACCTGAGTCTGTGCTTGCCTTTAGCTGAACAGAATAACAAACAGCCTTTTCCATAAAGAGTTGGATGAACTGCAAAATTATTGTGCCATGGGCAGCATATACATGAATTCTACTTTAAACAGAGCTTTTAACATAGCTTTTGTAACTTAACTCAATTTATTTAAAATATAGCGTATTTCTGTATAGGGAGGGGGACAGGGAGGGAGACTGAACTGTTTGTTTTATAATGTAGGTCTCTTTCTTAAAAGTGAGCCAGGAACCAAACTCAATTTTTATTCATACCTACATTAACTTCAGTGAGTTCATTAACAGTATGATGTTTAGTAAGATTAAAACATTTGCTGAGCATGATGGGTGAAGTCTGAACCTCAGGGTGCCATCAGAAGGAACTAGGCACAGCATAAAAGACTTCTACAAGATGATTACATTTTCAGTTTTATTAAAAGGACTTTTGTTGACAGAATGACATAAACATTTTCCATAATTGTTAAAACATCTTCAGGCATCATGAAGTAAGTGTGATACATTTCATTTGCTAATGTTTTTGTCAAATCTCCAGCCTAAGAAAATTCATGCAAGGTGCACCTGTTTGCATGGAGGGGAAAACAAACAAACAAACAAGCAAAAAAACTCCAAGTGAGTATCTACAATAAAGTATCACTAAAACCAGTATTACCTTCCTTAAGTTTGCTCGAGTAGTAGCTAGTTATTAGAGTTGTGATGCAGATCACCTACACAAGGAACTCAAAGAGCTGATGCTGTTTGAAGCATTCTATACATAGCTACACTTCATTCATTATATCAATTTGTTGAAGTTCAGATTAAATAGTAAATGGCATGCAGGCTGGGTAACATTAACAAAACTTTTCTATGCTGTTCACTGAATTAGATACACTACTGATGCAGTGAGATAAGAAGACATTGCCACTGATGTCATAAGATTACATCATTCTAGAGTAGTTGCAATGTAAACAATGATCTATAAACAGCTTTTAATTTTCTCTCACATATGCCTAAGAGGTCATATAACCACTACTTGAAAGGAAACACAATGATCTTGTTAAAATATAAAACCGTCTATGTTTTGTTATATACATTGTATGTACATTTCTCAGTAAAAGCAGATAGAGATGGGAGCCTTAAAAGGAGATAGGATCGGATCTTCTGTTTTCTGTCTATAAGTAGGCTTAGATGTGAATCTTGGGGGGAGAGTATACTCAATTATGAAATATTCCAACAGAACATACAGGCCTTTAGCAGAATTGTCCTACTTCATTTTATCTGTTGACAAAACAGAAAACTCAAAGTAGCTTTCTCACAGGTTATAAATGTTTTTTGAAAATTTTCCTGGGTTCATACAACACCTTACTTCCATCAAAACACACTAAGTTACTCACATTAGACTATGTTACTAGTTTCCCTTTTCTTTCTTTCTTTCTTCTTTCTTTTTCTTTTTCTTTCTTTCTTTCTTTGTTTCTTTCTTTGTTTCTTTCTTTGTTTCTTTGTTTGTTTGTTTCTTTCTTTCTTTCTTTCTTTCTTTCTTTCTTTCTTTTTCTTTCTTTCCTTCTTTATTCCTTCCTCCCTTCCTTCCTCCCTCCCTCCCTTCCTCTCTTTCTTCTTTCCCTGCCTCCCTCCTTCTTTTTTCTGTCTCAGTTTGTTTTCATTGCTTTTCACTTTACCTTCCCTCTCCCCTTTGCTTTTTCTCTTTTTATGTGTCTCTCTGGCACTGAGTCAATTGCTTTAGATTCAACACAACATACTGTCTTGACAAAGTAGAATTCGGATGATAATGTATATATCCTATCAAGTCACTCAAATGTCAATACTTGGGGTAAAATGGACTTTGAAAAGTGTCAGCACTAATGTACACTATATTTTCACACACTAGACATTCAGTTTTTTACTAGTGGTGAAATCTTATCAGTATCCCAATAAGAGCAATTTCAAAAATGTTTAACTGAACCTTTTCTGTACAGTTTGGATATGTGTGAATACAAGTCACAAAATGAATCTCAAAAATTACAAATCTAACTCAGTCAGAGGTACATTATTTTGGCATGACAGTTTCCTGGACAACAGAGTTGTCTGTTTCTGAAAGACTCAGTATAATTTTCTAAAAAGAGTTATTTTAATTTCAAAGCATATAGAATGTAACAAATGTGTTTAGGTTTCAATTTTAACTCACAGAATTTACAGATTTCTCAGATAAATGATGTATCGTGTTTTTACATCACGTTTTTATTTGCCCTTATCCCTACCTCTCCCCAGAAACATAGGAAAAATAAAAATAAATGACATTACTGAGATGTGGTTTTGTTCGAGTATATATCTGCATTTTTCTATACACAAATCACAAAATACTGAAGACCAGATCCTCGGCCTGCATAAGCCAGCATGTTTTTAACAATCATTTACATTTATGTCAGCTGGAGGTTGGTTCAGTGCCTTTCCCGGGCAACACAATTATCTGCTGCTACTTTACTGCTCTGCGAAACAAACAGACATAACATATGCAGTGATTAAAGCATCAAGGCCTGACAAGTGCTGTTTTGAACTTCTGTTCTCTTTCAATGTTGGCTGCTAGAAAATATGCTGAAAAAGATTTTGTATGTTGAAAAAAGAATGTATATAAGTGAAAATAGTGGCTGCTCTGCAACAGTATTTTTCTTCTTTTACTGCCAGGGTGTGGTGTAGCTGTTTTTTTTGTATCTTTCAGATACACAAGGATCTTGTCCTTTCCTCATTTTTATTTATAGGCAGTTTACACTCCACCTATACTCATTTGTTAAAACATCTATGTGTCTTAGGGTTTGGTTGTGCCTCTTTTTATAGATGTGATATTGTTTACCTCAACACAAATTTGCAGAAAGCCAGGTAAATTAGATAACTCTCATTTTATCTTCTTTTACTTGGAGTGAAGTATTTCTGTTAAACTATAATAATATACACTGTGTATTACATAGTTTCATGTAATCAAAGTAAATTTGTATACATATAAACAGCTTACAAGGCAAATATATTAAGATAAACAAATAAGTCTGATATTGCTCTGATAAGTCTCATTGCAGGCTTTAGAAATTGAGTTTAAGTAAATAAGCAAATTAAAACTATACTCTACTCCACTCCACTCTACTTTATGACTGTCCCATAGAGAGATTTACAGTATTGAAAGTGACAATGAAAGTACCCCTAATTTAATCAAATTTCCCACTATTAGAAACAGAAAGGGAATATTCTACAGTTATGAAGACAATATGTTGGGGGGTGTGTGTTTATTTATTTGTTTTTATGAATAACTTAATTGAGGCTGCTTAAAGTAAAAGTTTAGATAAGAAGGACCAAAAGGTATGAACTGACATAGGTCCAACAACTTCCATGGAGCTGCACTGCACCTATTTTCACTAGTCCATGATCTGGTTGGTGGTTTTCTGAATTCTCTAATTCTTGTCTTATTATTTCACTTGGTGTGTTGCCCACCTTTGCAAGGAATTTTCTTATACAAAAGAATAAATTAGTCTAGGTTCATAGGAGGGCATCATTATCATCCCTACCTTTCAGTGAAGCACAATTTCTAAACCTGCAAAGAACCAAGAATAAACTAGAATTTTATACGCAGAGATTAGGTATAAAAAAGAAACAGTTTGAAAGTCAGAGGTAAAGACACTTACCAGAGGAAAGAAATGCCTGGAATACAATCCCCACCCCAAGAAATTCATGTGCATTTTGCAGTAAGGAGATATGGGACAAGGTATACAAACAGTATTGAGGATTTCAACAATAACATTTCTACTGTTTCCATAGTACCAGCCTAGAGTTACCTCTTGCTTTCTACCTTTCTGGAGTTAAGTATTTTGTATTCTTCTTCCACAATAGAAAAACTTAAACTGTATTTTTTCCCCTTCAATTGCGTTCCCTGTATCCCCACTTCATATTTTGCCTGTTAGTCTCATAAAAGTACAAAGTAAATGTTTGAAACTCCTTTGGTGGAGAGGGGTAGGAGACTGTCCCTTCCCATTGTGGCCATGCTTATTAAGTACTAAGTAATTTTGTACAAGTAACAGCAAGCATTCTTATAAGTTTATTGTAAGTACAATGATTTTTGTTGAACTGAGTAACAGCAATATCTTTTGTGTGCTCTGAGAATATTTAGCAGATCAAGACCCTCTAAGCCTTGGGTGAGAGAATATTTGTCCCATGAATCCCAAGTAACCTTAGGTAATGTACAGATTTAGCAAGTTTAGGCACGTGGAGCAGCAGATCTCTAGGAATTCAAAGGCTAGTAGCAAAACAGATGGCGTCTCAATTTGTGAATATATAAAGAATTAAGTGGGATTGTTCTTGCATTTAATGTCTCTCCTTCCCATCAACTATAGGAAAGAATAGTTCCTTAATTTCCTGTATACACCATGCAATCCAAAATATATTCTATTGATTTCCCATACCCACTAAAAGTTCTCAGTGATTATTCAAGTTCAAG